>NW_027457796.1:0-85499 GCF_050624435.1 Tenrec ecaudatus
GGGAGCCCTAGCCTTAGCCGAGGGGAGCCCTAGCCTAAAGCCTAGGGGTGCCCTAGCCTGGAGGCTAGGGGAGCCCTAGCCTTAGCCGAGGGGAGCCCTAGCCTAAAGCCTAGGGGTGCCCTAGCCTGGAGGCTAGGGGAGCCCTAGCCTTAGCCGAGGGGAGCCCTAGCCTAAAGCCTAGGGGTGCCCTAGCCTGGAGGCTAGGGGAGCCCTAGCCTTAGCCGAGGGGAGCCCTAGCCTAAAGCCTAGGGGTGCCCTAGCCTGGAGGCTAGGGGAGCCCTAGCCTTAGCCGAGGGGAGCCCTAGCCTAAAGCCTAGGGGTGCCCTAGCCTGGAGGCTAGGGGAGCCCTAGCCTTAGCCGAGGGGAGCCCTAGCCTAAAGCCTAGGGGTGCCCTAGCCTGAAGGCTAGGGGAGCCCTAGCCTTAGCCGAGGGGAGCCCTAGCCTAAAGCCTAGGGGTGCCCTAGCCTGAAGGCTAGGGGAGCCCTAGCCTTAGCCGAGGGGAGCCCTAGCCTAAAGCCTAGGGGTGCCCTAGCCTGAAGGCTAGGGGAGCCCTAGCCTTAGCCGAGGGGAGCCCTAGCCTAAAGCCTAGGGGTGCCCTAGCCTGAAGGCTAGGGGAGCCCTAGCCTTAGCCGAGGGGAGCCCTAGCCTAAAGCCTAGGGGTGCCCTAGCCTGAAGGCTAGGGGAGCCCTAGCCTTAGCCGAGGGGAGCCCTAGCCTAAAGCCTAGGGGTGCCCTAGCCTGAAGGCTAGGGGAGCCCTAGCCTTAGCCGAGGGGAGCCCTAGCCTAAAGCCTAGGGGTGCCCTAGCCTGAAGGCTAGGGGAGCCCTAGCCTTAGCCGAGGGGAGCCCTAGCCTAAAGCCTAGGGGTGCCCTAGCCTGAAGGCTAGGGGAGCCCTAGCCTTAGCCGAGGGGAGCCCTAGCCTAAAGCCTAGGGGTGCCCTAGCCTGAAGGCTAGGGGAGCCCTAGCCTTAGCCGAGGGGAGCCCTAGCCTAAAGCCTAGGGGTGCCCTAGCCTGAAGGCTAGGGGAGCCCTAGCCTTAGCCGAGGGGAGCCCTAGCCTAAAGCCTAGGGGTGCCCTAGCCTGAAGGCTAGGGGAGCCCTAGCCTTAGCCGAGGGGAGCCCTAGCCTAAAGCCTAGGGGTGCCCTAGCCTGAAGGCTAGGGGAGCCCTAGCCTTAGCCGAGGGGAGCCCTAGCCTAAAGCCTAGGGGTGCCCTAGCCTGAAGGCTAGGGGAGCCCTAGCCTTAGCCGAGGGGAGCCCTAGCCTAAAGCCTAGGGGTGCCCTAGCCTGAAGGCTAGGGGAGCCCTAGCCTTAGCCGAGGGGAGCCCTAGCCTAAAGCCTAGGGGTGCCCTAGCCTGAAGGCTAGGGGAGCCCTAGCCTTAGCCGAGGGGAGCCCTAGCCTAAAGCCTAGGGGTGCCCTAGCCTGAAGGCTAGGGGAGCCCTAGCCTTAGCCGAGGGGAGCCCTAGCCTAAAGCCTAGGGGTGCCCTAGCCTGAAGGCTAGGGGAGCCCTAGCCTTAGCCGAGGGGAGCCCTAGCCTAAAGCCTAGGGGTGCCCTAGCCTGAAGGCTAGGGGAGCCCTAGCCTTAGCCGAGGGGAGCCCTAGCCTAAAGCCTAGGGGTGCCCTAGCCTGAAGGCTAGGGGAGCCCTAGCCTTAGCCGAGGGGAGCCCTAGCCTAAAGCCTAGGGGTGCCCTAGCCTGAAGGCTAGGGGAGCCCTAGCCTTAGCCGAGGGGAGCCCTAGCCTAAAGCCTAGGGGTGCCCTAGCCTGAAGGCTAGGGGAGCCCTAGCCTTAGCCGAGGGGAGCCCTAGCCTAAAGCCTAGGGGTGCCCTAGCCTGAAGGCTAGGGGAGCCCTAGCCTTAGCCGAGGGGAGCCCTAGCCTAAAGCCTAGGGGTGCCCTAGCCTGAAGGCTAGGGGAGCCCTAGCCTTAGCCGAGGGGAGCCCTAGCCTAAAGCCTAGGGGTGCCCTAGCCTGAAGGCTAGGGGAGCCCTAGCCTTAGCCGAGGGGAGCCCTAGCCTAAAGCCTAGGGGTGCCCTAGCCTGAAGGCTAGGGGAGCCCTAGCCTTAGCCGAGGGGAGCCCTAGCCTAAAGCCTAGGGGTGCCCTAGCCTGAAGGCTAGGGGAGCCCTAGCCTTAGCCGAGGGGAGCCCTAGCCTAAAGCCTAGGGGTGCCCTAGCCTGAAGGCTAGGGGAGCCCTAGCCTTAGCCGAGGGGAGCCCTAGCCTAAAGCCTAGGGGTGCCCTAGCCTGAAGGCTAGGGGAGCCCTAGCCTTAGCCGAGGGGAGCCCTAGCCTAAAGCCTAGGGGTGCCCTAGCCTGAAGGCTAGGGGAGCCCTAGCCTTAGCCGAGGGGAGCCCTAGCCTAAAGCCTAGGGGTGCCCTAGCCTGAAGGCTAGGGGAGCCCTAGCCTTAGCCGAGGGGAGCCCTAGCCTAAAGCCTAGGGGTGCCCTAGCCTGAAGGCTAGGGGAGCCCTAGCCTTAGCCGAGGGGAGCCCTAGCCTAAAGCCTAGGGGTGCCCTAGCCTGAAGGCTAGGGGAGCCCTAGCCTTAGCCGAGGGGAGCCCTAGCCTAAAGCCTAGGGGTGCCCTAGCCTGAAGGCTAGGGGAGCCCTAGCCTTAGCCGAGGGGAGCCCTAGCCTAAAGCCTAGGGGTGCCCTAGCCTGAAGGCTAGGGGAGCCCTAGCCTTAGCCGAGGGGAGCCCTAGCCTAAAGCCTAGGGGTGCCCTAGCCTGAAGGCTAGGGGAGCCCTAGCCTTAGCCGAGGGGAGCCCTAGCCTAAAGCCTAGGGGTGCCCTAGCCTGAAGGCTAGGGGAGCCCTAGCCTTAGCCGAGGGGAGCCCTAGCCTAAAGCCTAGGGGTGCCCTAGCCTGAAGGCTAGGGGAGCCCTAGCCTTAGCCGAGGGGAGCCCTAGCCTAAAGCCTAGGGGTGCCCTAGCCTGAAGGCTAGGGGAGCCCTAGCCTTAGCCGAGGGGAGCCCTAGCCTAAAGCCTAGGGGTGCCCTAGCCTGAAGGCTAGGGGAGCCCTAGCCTTAGCCGAGGGGAGCCCTAGCCTAAAGCCTAGGGGTGCCCTAGCCTGAAGGCTAGGGGAGCCCTAGCCTTAGCCGAGGGGAGCCCTAGCCTAAAGCCTAGGGGTGCCCTAGCCTGAAGGCTAGGGGAGCCCTAGCCTTAGCCGAGGGGAGCCCTAGCCTAAAGCCTAGGGGTGCCCTAGCCTGAAGGCTAGGGGAGCCCTAGCCTTAGCCGAGGGGAGCCCTAGCCTAAAGCCTAGGGGTGCCCTAGCCTGAAGGCTAGGGGAGCCCTAGCCTTAGCCGAGGGGAGCCCTAGCCTAAAGCCTAGGGGTGCCCTAGCCTGAAGGCTAGGGGAGCCCTAGCCTTAGCCGAGGGGAGCCCTAGCCTAAAGCCTAGGGGTGCCCTAGCCTGAAGGCTAGGGGAGCCCTAGCCTTAGCCGAGGGGAGCCCTAGCCTAAAGCCTAGGGGTGCCCTAGCCTGAAGGCTAGGGGAGCCCTAGCCTTAGCCGAGGGGAGCCCTAGCCTAAAGCCTAGGGGTGCCCTAGCCTGAAGGCTAGGGGAGCCCTAGCCTTAGCCGAGGGGAGCCCTAGCCTAAAGCCTAGGGGTGCCCTAGCCTGAAGGCTAGGGGAGCCCTAGCCTTAGCCGAGGGGAGCCCTAGCCTAAAGCCTAGGGGTGCCCTAGCCTGAAGGCTAGGGGAGCCCTAGCCTTAGCCGAGGGGAGCCCTAGCCTAAAGCCTAGGGGTGCCCTAGCCTGAAGGCTAGGGGAGCCCTAGCCTTAGCCGAGGGGAGCCCTAGCCTAAAGCCTAGGGGTGCCCTAGCCTGAAGGCTAGGGGAGCCCTAGCCTTAGCCGAGGGGAGCCCTAGCCTAAAGCCTAGGGGTGCCCTAGCCTGAAGGCTAGGGGAGCCCTAGCCTTAGCCGAGGGGAGCCCTAGCCTAAAGCCTAGGGGTGCCCTAGCCTGAAGGCTAGGGGAGCCCTAGCCTTAGCCGAGGGGAGCCCTAGCCTAAAGCCTAGGGGTGCCCTAGCCTGAAGGCTAGGGGAGCCCTAGCCTTAGCCGAGGGGAGCCCTAGCCTAAAGCCTAGGGGTGCCCTAGCCTGAAGGCTAGGGGAGCCCTAGCCTTAGCCGAGGGGAGCCCTAGCCTAAAGCCTAGGGGTGCCCTAGCCTGAAGGCTAGGGGAGCCCTAGCCTTAGCCGAGGGGAGCCCTAGCCTAAAGCCTAGGGGTGCCCTAGCCTGAAGGCTAGGGGAGCCCTAGCCTTAGCCGAGGGGAGCCCTAGCCTAAAGCCTAGGGGTGCCCTAGCCTGAAGGCTAGGGGAGCCCTAGCCTTAGCCGAGGGGAGCCCTAGCCTAAAGCCTAGGGGTGCCCTAGCCTGAAGGCTAGGGGAGCCCTAGCCTTAGCCGAGGGGAGCCCTAGCCTAAAGCCTAGGGGTGCCCTAGCCTGAAGGCTAGGGGAGCCCTAGCCTTAGCCGAGGGGAGCCCTAGCCTAAAGCCTAGGGGTGCCCTAGCCTGAAGGCTAGGGGAGCCCTAGCCTTAGCCGAGGGGAGCCCTAGCCTAAAGCCTAGGGGTGCCCTAGCCTGAAGGCTAGGGGAGCCCTAGCCTTAGCCGAGGGGAGCCCTAGCCTAAAGCCTAGGGGTGCCCTAGCCTGAAGGCTAGGGGAGCCCTAGCCTTAGCCGAGGGGAGCCCTAGCCTAAAGCCTAGGGGTGCCCTAGCCTGAAGGCTAGGGGAGCCCTAGCCTTAGCCGAGGGGAGCCCTAGCCTAAAGCCTAGGGGTGCCCTAGCCTGAAGGCTAGGGGAGCCCTAGCCTTAGCCGAGGGGAGCCCTAGCCTAAAGCCTAGGGGTGCCCTAGCCTGAAGGCTAGGGGAGCCCTAGCCTTAGCCGAGGGGAGCCCTAGCCTAAAGCCTAGGGGTGCCCTAGCCTGAAGGCTAGGGGAGCCCTAGCCTTAGCCGAGGGGAGCCCTAGCCTAAAGCCTAGGGGTGCCCTAGCCTGAAGGCTAGGGGAGCCCTAGCCTTAGCCGAGGGGAGCCCTAGCCTAAAGCCTAGGGGTGCCCTAGCCTGAAGGCTAGGGGAGCCCTAGCCTTAGCCGAGGGGAGCCCTAGCCTAAAGCCTAGGGGTGCCCTAGCCTGAAGGCTAGGGGAGCCCTAGCCTTAGCCGAGGGGAGCCCTAGCCTAAAGCCTAGGGGTGCCCTAGCCTGAAGGCTAGGGGAGCCCTAGCCTTAGCCGAGGGGAGCCCTAGCCTAAAGCCTAGGGGTGCCCTAGCCTGAAGGCTAGGGGAGCCCTAGCCTTAGCCGAGGGGAGCCCTAGCCTAAAGCCTAGGGGTGCCCTAGCCTGAAGGCTAGGGGAGCCCTAGCCTTAGCCGAGGGGAGCCCTAGCCTAAAGCCTAGGGGAGCCCTAGCCTGAAGGCTAGGGGAGCCCTAGCCTTAGCCGAGGGGAGCCCTAGCCTAAAGCCTAGGGGAGCCCTAGCCTGAAGGCTAGGGGAGCCCTAGCCTTAGCCGAGGGGAGCCCTAGCCTAAAGCCTAGGGGAGCCCTAGCCTGAAGGCTAGGGGAGCCCTAGCCTTAGCCGAGGGGAGCCCTAGCCTAAAGCCTAGGGGTGCCCTAGCCTGAAGGCTAGGGGAGCCCTAGCCTTAGCCGAGGGGAGCCCTAGCCTAAAGCCTAGGGGAGCCCTAGCCTGAAGGCTAGGGGAGCCCTAGCCTTAGCCGAGGGGAGCCCTAGCCTAAAGCCTAGGGGTGCCCTAGCCTGAAGGCTAGGGGAGCCCTAGCCTTAGCCGAGGGGAGCCCTAGCCTAAAGCCTAGGGGTGCCCTAGCCTGAAGGCTAGGGGAGCCCTAGCCTTAGCCGAGGGGAGCCCTAGCCTAAAGCCTAGGGGTGCCCTAGCCTGAAGGCTAGGGGAGCCCTAGCCTTAGCCGAGGGGAGCCCTACCTAAAGCCTAGGGGTGCCCTAGCCTGAAGGCTAGGGGAGCCCTAGCCTGAGCCGAGGGGAGCCCTAGCCTAAAGCCTAGGGGTGCCCTAGCCTGAAGGCTAGGGGAGCCCTAGCCTGAGCCGAGGGGAGCCCTAGCCTAAAGCCTAGGGGTGCCCTAGCCTGAAGGCTAGGGGAGCCCTAGCCTGAGCCGAGGGGAGCCCTAGCCTAAAGCCTAGGGGTGCCCTAGCCTGAAGGCTAGGGGAGCCCTAGCCTTAGCCGAGGGGAGCCCTAGCCTAAAGCCTAGGGGTGCCCTAGCCTGAAGGCTAGGGGAGCCCTAGCCTTAGCCGAGGGGAGCCCTAGCCTAAAGCCTAGGGGTGCCCTAGCCTGAAGGCTAGGGGAGCCCTAGCCTGAGCCGAGGGGAGCCCTAGCCTAAAGCCTAGGGGTGCCCTAGCCTGAAGGCTAGGGGAGCCCTAGCCTTAGCCGAGGGGAGCCCTAGCCTAAAGCCTAGGGGTGCCCTAGCCTGAAGGCTAGGGGAGCCCTAGCCTGAGCCGAGGGGAGCCCTAGCCTAAAGCCTAGGGGTGCCCTAGCCTGAAGGCTAGGGGAGCCCTAGCCTGAGCCGAGGGGAGCCCTAGCCTAAAGCCTAGGGGTGCCCTAGCCTGAAGGCTAGGGGAGCCCTAGCCTTAGCCGAGGGGAGCCCTAGCCTAAAGCCTAGGGGTGCCCTAGCCTGAAGGCTAGGGGAGCCCTAGCCTGAGCCGAGGGGAGCCCTAGCCTAAAGCCTAGGGGTGCCCTAGCCTGAAGGCTAGGGGAGCCCTAGCCTTAGCCGAGGGGAGCCCTAGCCTAAAGCCTAGGGGTGCCCTAGCCTGAAGGCTAGGGGAGCCCTAGCCTTAGCCGAGGGGAGCCCTAGCCTAAAGCCTAGGGGTGCCCTAGCCTGAAGGCTAGGGGAGCCCTAGCCTTAGCCGAGGGGAGCCCTAGCCTAAAGCCTAGGGGTGCCCTAGCCTGAAGGCTAGGGGAGCCCTAGCCTTAGCCGAGGGGAGCCCTAGCCTAAAGCCTAGGGGTGCCCTAGCCTGAAGGCTAGGGGAGCCCTAGCCTGAAGCCGAGGGGAGCCCTAGCCTAAAGCCTAGGGGTGCCCTAGCCTGAAGGCTAGGGGAGCCCTAGCCTGAGCCGAGGGGAGCCCTAGCCTAAAGCCTAGGGGTGCCCTAGCCTGAAGGCTAGGGGAGCCCTAGCCTGAGCCGAGGGGAGCCCTAGCCTAAAGCCTAGGGGTGCCCTAGCCTGAAGGCTAGGGGAGCCCTAGCCTGAGCCGAGGGGAGCCCTAGCCTAAAGCCTAGGGGTGCCCTAGCCTGAAGGCTAGGGGAGCCCTAGCCTGAGCCGAGGGGAGCCCTAGCCTAAAGCCTAGGGGTGCCCTAGCCTGAAGGCTAGGGGAGCCCTAGCCTGAGCCGAGGGGAGCCCTAGCCTAAAGCCTAGGGGTGCCCTAGCCTGAAGGCTAGGGGAGCCCTAGCCTGAGCCGAGGGGAGCCCTAGCCTAAAGCCTAGGGGTGCCCTAGCCTGAAGGCTAGGGGAGCCCTAGCCTGAGCCGAGGGGAGCCCTAGCCTAAAGCCTAGGGGTGCCCTAGCCTGAAGGCTAGGGGAGCCCTAGCCTGAGCCGAGGGGAGCCCTAGCCTAAAGCCTAGGGGTGCCCTAGCCTGAAGGCTAGGGGAGCCCTAGCCTTAGCCGAGGGGAGCCTAAAAGCCTAGGGGTGCCCTAGCCTGAAGGCTAGGGGAGCCCTAGCCTTAGCCGAGGGGAGCCCTAGCCTAAAGCCTAGGGGTGCCCTAGCCTGAAGGCTAGGGGAGCCCTAGCCTTAGCCGAGGGGAGCCCTAGCCTAAAGCCTAGGGGTGCCCTAGCCTGAAGGCTAGGGGAGCCCTAGCCTTAGCCGAGGGGAGCCCTAGCCTAAAGCCTAGGGGTGCCCTAGCCTGAAGGCTAGGGGAGCCCTAGCCTTAGCCGAGGGGAGCCCTAGCCTAAAGCCTAGGGGTGCCCTAGCCTGAAGGCTAGGGGAGCCCTAGCCTTAGCCGAGGGGAGCCCTAGCCTAAAGCCTAGGGGTGCCCTAGCCTGAAGGCTAGGGGAGCCCTAGCCTTAGCCGAGGGGAGCCCTAGCCTAAAGCCTAGGGGTGCCCTAGCCTGAAGGCTAGGGGAGCCCTAGCCTTAGCCGAGGGGAGCCCTAGCCTAAAGCCTAGGGGTGCCCTAGCCTGAAGGCTAGGGGAGCCCTAGCCTTAGCCGAGGGGAGCCCTAGCCTAAAGCCTAGGGGTGCCCTAGCCTGAAGGCTAGGGGAGCCCTAGCCTTAGCCGAGGGGAGCCCTAGCCTAAAGCCTAGGGGTGCCCTAGCCTGAAGGCTAGGGGAGCCCTAGCCTTAGCCGAGGGGAGCCCTAGCCTAAAGCCTAGGGGTGCCCTAGCCTGAAGGCTAGGGGAGCCCTAGCCTTAGCCGAGGGGAGCCCTAGCCTAAAGCCTAGGGGTGCCCTAGCCTGAAGGCTAGGGGAGCCCTAGCCTTAGCCGAGGGGAGCCCTAGCCTAAAGCCTAGGGGTGCCCTAGCCTGAAGGCTAGGGGAGCCCTAGCCTTAGCCGAGGGGAGCCCTAGCCTAAAGCCTAGGGGTGCCCTAGCCTGAAGGCTAGGGGAGCCCTAGCCTTAGCCGAGGGGAGCCCTAGCCTAAAGCCTAGGGGTGCCCTAGCCTGAAGGCTAGGGGAGCCCTAGCCTTAGCCGAGGGGAGCCCTAGCCTAAAGCCTAGGGGTGCCCTAGCCTGAAGGCTAGGGGAGCCCTAGCCTTAGCCGAGGGGAGCCCTAGCCTAAAGCCTAGGGGTGCCCTAGCCTGAAGGCTAGGGGAGCCCTAGCCTTAGCCGAGGGGAGCCCTAGCCTAAAGCCTAGGGGTGCCCTAGCCTGAAGGCTAGGGGAGCCCTAGCCTTAGCCGAGGGGAGCCCTAGCCTAAAGCCTAGGGGTGCCCTAGCCTGAAGGCTAGGGGAGCCCTAGCCTTAGCCGAGGGGAGCCCTAGCCTAAAGCCTAGGGGTGCCCTAGCCTGAAGGCTAGGGGAGCCCTAGCCTTAGCCGAGGGGAGCCCTAGCCTAAAGCCTAGGGGTGCCCTAGCCTGAAGGCTAGGGGAGCCCTAGCCTTAGCCGAGGGGAGCCCTAGCCTAAAGCCTAGGGGTGCCCTAGCCTGAAGGCTAGGGGAGCCCTAGCCTTAGCCGAGGGGAGCCCTAGCCTAAAGCCTAGGGGTGCCCTAGCCTGAAGGCTAGGGGAGCCCTAGCCTTAGCCGAGGGGAGCCCTAGCCTAAAGCCTAGGGGTGCCCTAGCCTGAAGGCTAGGGGAGCCCTAGCCTTAGCCGAGGGGAGCCCTAGCCTAAAGCCTAGGGGTGCCCTAGCCTGAAGGCTAGGGGAGCCCTAGCCTTAGCCGAGGGGAGCCCTAGCCTAAAGCCTAGGGGTGCCCTAGCCTGAAGGCTAGGGGAGCCCTAGCCTTAGCCGAGGGGAGCCCTAGCCTAAAGCCTAGGGGTGCCCTAGCCTGAAGGCTAGGGGAGCCCTAGCCTTAGCCGAGGGGAGCCCTAGCCTAAAGCCTAGGGGTGCCCTAGCCTGAAGGCTAGGGGAGCCCTAGCCTTAGCCGAGGGGAGCCCTAGCCTAAAGCCTAGGGGTGCCCTAGCCTGAAGGCTAGGGGAGCCCTAGCCTTAGCCGAGGGGAGCCCTAGCCTAAAGCCTAGGGGTGCCCTAGCCTGAAGGCTAGGGGAGCCCTAGCCTTAGCCGAGGGGAGCCCTAGCCTAAAGCCTAGGGGTGCCCTAGCCTGAAGGCTAGGGGAGCCCTAGCCTTAGCCGAGGGGAGCCCTAGCCTAAAGCCTAGGGGTGCCCTAGCCTGAAGGCTAGGGGAGCCCTAGCCTTAGCCGAGGGGAGCCCTAGCCTAAAGCCTAGGGGTGCCCTAGCCTGAAGGCTAGGGGAGCCCTAGCCTTAGCCGAGGGGAGCCCTAGCCTAAAGCCTAGGGGTGCCCTAGCCTGAAGGCTAGGGGAGCCCTAGCCTTAGCCGAGGGGAGCCCTAGCCTAAAGCCTAGGGGTGCCCTAGCCTGAAGGCTAGGGGAGCCCTAGCCTTAGCCGAGGGGAGCCCTAGCCTAAAGCCTAGGGGTGCCCTAGCCTGAAGGCTAGGGGAGCCCTAGCCTTAGCCGAGGGGAGCCCTAGCCTAAAGCCTAGGGGTGCCCTAGCCTGAAGGCTAGGGGAGCCCTAGCCTTAGCCGAGGGGAGCCCTAGCCTAAAGCCTAGGGGTGCCCTAGCCTGAAGGCTAGGGGAGCCCTAGCCTTAGCCGAGGGGAGCCCTAGCCTAAAGCCTAGGGGTGCCCTAGCCTGAAGGCTAGGGGAGCCCTAGCCTTAGCCGAGGGGAGCCCTAGCCTAAAGCCTAGGGGTGCCCTAGCCTGAAGGCTAGGGGAGCCCTAGCCTTAGCCGAGGGGAGCCCTAGCCTAAAGCCTAGGGGTGCCCTAGCCTGAAGGCTAGGGGAGCCCTAGCCTTAGCCGAGGGGAGCCCTAGCCTAAAGCCTAGGGGTGCCCTAGCCTGAAGGCTAGGGGAGCCCTAGCCTTAGCCGAGGGGAGCCCTAGCCTAAAGCCTAGGGGTGCCCTAGCCTGAAGGCTAGGGGAGCCCTAGCCTTAGCCGAGGGGAGCCCTAGCCTAAAGCCTAGGGGTGCCCTAGCCTGAAGGCTAGGGGAGCCCTAGCCTTAGCCGAGGGGAGCCCTAGCCTAAAGCCTAGGGGTGCCCTAGCCTGAAGGCTAGGGGAGCCCTAGCCTTAGCCGAGGGGAGCCCTAGCCTAAAGCCTAGGGGTGCCCTAGCCTGAAGGCTAGGGGAGCCCTAGCCTTAGCCGAGGGGAGCCCTAGCCTAAAGCCTAGGGGTGCCCTAGCCTGAAGGCTAGGGGAGCCCTAGCCTTAGCCGAGGGGAGCCCTAGCCTAAAGCCTAGGGGTGCCCTAGCCTGAAGGCTAGGGGAGCCCTAGCCTTAGCCGAGGGGAGCCCTAGCCTAAAGCCTAGGGGTGCCCTAGCCTGAAGGCTAGGGGAGCCCTAGCCTTAGCCGAGGGGAGCCCTAGCCTAAAGCCTAGGGGTGCCCTAGCCTGAAGGCTAGGGGAGCCCTAGCCTTAGCCGAGGGGAGCCCTAGCCTAAAGCCTAGGGGTGCCCTAGCCTGAAGGCTAGGGGAGCCCTAGCCTTAGCCGAGGGGAGCCCTAGCCTAAAGCCTAGGGGTGCCCTAGCCTGAAGGCTAGGGGAGCCCTAGCCTTAGCCGAGGGGAGCCCTAGCCTAAAGCCTAGGGGTGCCCTAGCCTGAAGGCTAGGGGAGCCCTAGCCTTAGCCGAGGGGAGCCCTAGCCTAAAGCCTAGGGGTGCCCTAGCCTGAAGGCTAGGGGAGCCCTAGCCTTAGCCGAGGGGAGCCCTAGCCTAAAGCCTAGGGGTGCCCTAGCCTGAAGGCTAGGGGAGCCCTAGCCTTAGCCGAGGGGAGCCCTAGCCTAAAGCCTAGGGGTGCCCTAGCCTGAAGGCTAGGGGAGCCCTAGCCTTAGCCGAGGGGAGCCCTAGCCTAAAGCCTAGGGGTGCCCTAGCCTGAAGGCTAGGGGAGCCCTAGCCTTAGCCGAGGGGAGCCCTAGCCTAAAGCCTAGGGGTGCCCTAGCCTGAAGGCTAGGGGAGCCCTAGCCTTAGCCGAGGGGAGCCCTAGCCTAAAGCCTAGGGGTGCCCTAGCCTGAAGGCTAGGGGAGCCCTAGCCTTAGCCGAGGGGAGCCCTAGCCTAAAGCCTAGGGGTGCCCTAGCCTGAAGGCTAGGGGAGCCCTAGCCTTAGCCGAGGGGAGCCCTAGCCTAAAGCCTAGGGGTGCCCTAGCCTGAAGGCTAGGGGAGCCCTAGCCTTAGCCGAGGGGAGCCCTAGCCTAAAGCCTAGGGGTGCCCTAGCCTGAAGGCTAGGGGAGCCCTAGCCTTAGCCGAGGGGAGCCCTAGCCTAAAGCCTAGGGGTGCCCTAGCCTGAAGGCTAGGGGAGCCCTAGCCTTAGCCGAGGGGAGCCCTAGCCTAAAGCCTAGGGGTGCCCTAGCCTGAAGGCTAGGGGAGCCCTAGCCTTAGCCGAGGGGAGCCCTAGCCTAAAGCCTAGGGGTGCCCTAGCCTGAAGGCCAGGGGAGCCCTAGCCTTAGCCGAGGGGAGCCCTAGCCTAAAGCCTAGGGGTGCCCTAGCCTGAAGGCCAGGGGAGCCCTAGCCTTAGCCGAGGGGAGCCCTAGCCTAAAGCCTAGGGGTGCCCTAGCCTGAAGGCCAGGGGAGCCCTAGCCTTAGCCGAGGGGAGCCCTAGCCTAAAGCCTAGGGGTGCCCTAGCCTGAAGGCCAGGGGAGCCCTAGCCTTAGCCGAGGGGAGCCCTAGCCTAAAGCCTAGGGGTGCCCTAGCCTGAAGGCCAGGGGAGCCCTAGCCTTAGCCGAGGGGAGCCCTAGCCTAAAGCCTAGGGGTGCCCTAGCCTGAAGGCTAGGGGAGCCCTAGCCTTAGCCGAGGGGAGCCCTAGCCTAAAGCCTAGGGGTGCCCTAGCCTGAAGGCCAGGGGAGCCCTAGCCTTAGCCGAGGGGAGCCCTAGCCTAAAGCCTAGGGGTGCCCTAGCCTGAAGGCCAGGGGAGCCCTAGCCTTAGCCGAGGGGAGCCCTAGCCTAAAGCCTAGGGGTGCCCTAGCCTGAAGGCTAGGGGAGCCCTAGCCTTAGCCGAGGGGAGCCCTAGCCTAAAGCCTAGGGGTGCCCTAGCCTGAAGGCTAGGGGAGCCCTAGCCTTAGCCGAGGGGAGCCCTAGCCTAAAGCCTAGGGGTGCCCTAGCCTGAAGGCTAGGGGAGCCCTAGCCTTAGCCGAGGGGAGCCCTAGCCTAAAGCCTAGGGGTGCCCTAGCCTGAAGGCTAGGGGAGCCCTAGCCTTAGCCGAGGGGAGCCCTAGCCTAAAGCCTAGGGGTGCCCTAGCCTGAAGGCTAGGGGAGCCCTAGCCTTAGCCGAGGGGAGCCCTAGCCTAAAGCCTAGGGGTGCCCTAGCCTGAAGGCTAGGGGAGCCCTAGCCTTAGCCGAGGGGAGCCCTAGCCTAAAGCCTAGGGGTGCCCTAGCCTGAAGGCTAGGGGAGCCCTAGCCTTAGCCGAGGGGAGCCCTAGCCTAAAGCCTAGGGGTGCCCTAGCCTGAAGGCTAGGGGAGCCCTAGCCTTAGCCGAGGGGAGCCCTAGCCTAAAGCCTAGGGGTGCCCTAGCCTGAAGGCTAGGGGAGCCCTAGCCTTAGCCGAGGGGAGCCCTAGCCTAAAGCCTAGGGGTGCCCTAGCCTGAAGGCTAGGGGAGCCCTAGCCTTAGCCGAGGGGAGCCCTAGCCTAAAGCCTAGGGGTGCCCTAGCCTGAAGGCTAGGGGAGCCCTAGCCTTAGCCGAGGGGAGCCCTAGCCTAAAGCCTAGGGGTGCCCTAGCCTGAAGGCTAGGGGAGCCCTAGCCTTAGCCGAGGGGAGCCCTAGCCTAAAGCCTAGGGGTGCCCTAGCCTGAAGGCTAGGGGAGCCCTAGCCTTAGCCGAGGGGAGCCCTAGCCTAAAGCCTAGGGGTGCCCTAGCCTGAAGGCTAGGGGAGCCCTAGCCTTAGCCGAGGGGAGCCCTAGCCTAAAGCCTAGGGGTGCCCTAGCCTGAAGGCTAGGGGAGCCCTAGCCTTAGCCGAGGGGAGCCCTAGCCTAAAGCCTAGGGGTGCCCTAGCCTGAAGGCTAGGGGAGCCCTAGCCTTAGCCGAGGGGAGCCCTAGCCTAAAGCCTAGGGGTGCCCTAGCCTGAAGGCTAGGGGAGCCCTAGCCTTAGCCGAGGGGAGCCCTAGCCTAAAGCCTAGGGGTGCCCTAGCCTGAAGGCTAGGGGAGCCCTAGCCTTAGCCGAGGGGAGCCCTAGCCTAAAGCCTAGGGGTGCCCTAGCCTGAAGGCTAGGGGAGCCCTAGCCTTAGCCGAGGGGAGCCCTAGCCTAAAGCCTAGGGGTGCCCTAGCCTGAAGGCTAGGGGAGCCCTAGCCTTAGCCGAGGGGAGCCCTAGCCTAAAGCCTAGGGGTGCCCTAGCCTGAAGGCTAGGGGAGCCCTAGCCTTAGCCGAGGGGAGCCCTAGCCTAAAGCCTAGGGGTGCCCTAGCCTGAAGGCTAGGGGAGCCCTAGCCTTAGCCGAGGGGAGCCCTAGCCTAAAGCCTAGGGGTGCCCTAGCCTGAAGGCTAGGGGAGCCCTAGCCTTAGCCGAGGGGAGCCCTAGCCTAAAGCCTAGGGGTGCCCTAGCCTGAAGGCTAGGGGAGCCCTAGCCTTAGCCGAGGGGAGCCCTAGCTAAAGCCTAGGGGTGCCCTAGCCTGAAGGCTAGGGGAGCCCTAGCCTTAGCCGAGGGGAGCCTAAAGCCTAGGGGTGCCCTAGCCTGAAGGCTAGGGGAGCCCTAGCCTTAGCCGAGGGGAGCCTAAAGCCTAGGGGTGCCCTAGCCTGAAGGCTAGGGAGCCCTAGCCTTAGCCGAGGGGAGCCTAAAGCCTAGGGGTGCCCTAGCCTGAAGGCTAGGGGAGCCCTAGCCTTAGCCGAGGGGAGCCTAAAGCCTAGGGGTGCCCTAGCCTGAAGGCTAGGGGAGCCCTAGCCTTAGCCGAGGGGAGCCTAAAGCCTAGGGGTGCCCTAGCCTGAAGGCTAGGGGAGCCCTAGCCTTAGCCGAGGGGAGCCTAAAGCCGAGGGGTGCCCTAGCCTGAAGGCTAGGGGAGCCCTAGCCTTAGCCGAGGGGAGCCTAAAGCCTAGGGGTGCCCTAGCCTGAAGGCTAGGGGAGCCCTAGCCTTAGCCGAGGGGAGCCTAAAGCCTAGGGGTGCCCTAGCCTGAAGGCTAGGGGAGCCCTAGCCTTAGCCGAGGGGAGCCTAAAGCCTAGGGGTGCCCTAGCCTGAAGGCTAGGGGAGCCCTAGCCTTAGCCGAGGGGAGCCTAAAGCCTAGGGGTGCCCTAGCCTGAAGGCTAGGGGAGCCCTAGCCTTAGCCGAGGGGAGCCTAAAGCCTAGGGGTGCCCTAGCCTGAAGGCTAGGGGAGCCCTAGCCTTAGCCTAGGGGAGCCTAAAGCCTAGGGGTGCCCTAGCCTGAAGGCTAGGGGAGCCCTAGCCTTAGCCGAGGGGAGCCTAAAGCCTAGGGGTGCCCTAGCCTGAAGGCTAGGGGAGCCCTAGCCTTAGCCGAGGGGAGCCTAAAGCCTAGGGGTGCCCTAGCCTGAAGGCTAGGGGAGCCCTAGCCTTAGCCGAGGGGAGCCTAAAGCCTAGGGGTGCCCTAGCCTGAAGGCTAGGGGAGCCCTAGCCTTAGCCGAGGGGAGCCTAAAGCCTAGGGGTGCCCTAGCCTGAAGGCTAGGGGAGCCCTAGCCTTAGCCGAGGGGAGCCTAAAGCCTAGGGGTGCCCTAGCCTGAAGGCTAGGGGAGCCCTAGCCTTAGCCGAGGGGAGCCTAAAGCCTAGGGGTGCCCTAGCCTGAAGGCTAGGGGAGCCCTAGCCTTAGCCTAGGGGAGCCTAAAGCCTAGGGGTGCCCTAGCCTGAAGGCTAGGGGAGCCCTAGCCTTAGCCTAGGGGAGCCCTAAAGCCTAGGGGTGCCCTAGCCTGAAGGCTAGGGGAGCCCTAGCCTTAGCCTAGGGGAGCCTAAAGCCTAGGGGTGCCCTAGCCTGAAGGCTAGGGGAGCCCTAGCCTTAGCCTAGGGGAGCCTAAAGCCTAGGGGTGCCCTAGCCTGAAGGCTAGGGGAGCCCTAGCCTTAGCCTAGGGGAGCCTAAAGCCTAGGGGTGCCCTAGCCTGAAGGCTAGGGGAGCCCTAGCCTTAGCCTAGGGGAGCCTAAAGCCTAGGGGTGCCCTAGCCTGAAGGCTAGGGGAGCCCTAGCCTTAGCCTAGGGGAGCCTAAAGCCTAGGGGTGCCCTAGCCTGAAGGCTAGGGGAGCCCTAGCCTTAGCCTAGGGGAGCCTAAAGCCTAGGGGTGCCCTAGCCTGAAGGCTAGGGGAGCCCTAGCCTTAGCCTAGGGGAGCCTAAAGCCTAGGGGTGCCCTAGCCTGAAGGCTAGGGGAGCCCTAGCCTTAGCCTAGGGGAGCCTAAAGCCTAGGGGTGCCCTAGCCTGAAGGCTAGGGGAGCCCTAGCCTTAGCCTAGGGGAGCCTAAAGCCTAGGGGTGCCCTAGCCTGAAGGCTAGGGGAGCCCTAGCCTTAGCCTAGGGGAGCCTACCTAAAGCCTAGGGGTGCCCTAGCCTGAAGGCTAGGGGAGCCCTAGCCTTAGCCTAGGGGAGCCTAAAGCCTAGGGGTGCCCTAGCCTGAAGGCTAGGGGAGCCCTAGCCTTAGCCTAGGGGAGCCTAAAGCCTAGGGGTGCCCTAGCCTGAAGGCTAGGGGAGCCCTAGCCTTAGCCTAGGGGAGCCTAAAGCCTAGGGGTGCCCTAGCCTGAAGGCTAGGGGAGCCCTAGCCTTAGCCTAGGGGAGCCTAAAGCCTAGGGGTGCCCTAGCCTGAAGGCTAGGGGAGCCCTAGCCTTAGCCTAGGGGAGCCTAAAGCCTAGGGGTGCCCTAGCCTGAAGGCTAGGGGAGCCCTAGCCTTAGCCTAGGGGAGCCTAAAGCCTAGGGGTGCCCTAGCCTGAAGGCTAGGGGAGCCCTAGCCTTAGCCTAGGGGAGCCTAAAGCCTAGGGGTGCCCTAGCCTGAAGGCTAGGGGAGCCCTAGCCTTAGCCTAGGGGAGCCTAAAGCCTAGGGGTGCCCTAGCCTGAAGGCTAGGGGAGCCCTAGCCTTAGCCTAGGGGAGCCTAAAGCCTAGGGGTGCCCTAGCCTGAAGGCTAGGGGAGCCCTAGCCTTAGCCTAGGGGAGCCTAAAGCCTAGGGGTGCCCTAGCCTGAAGGCTAGGGGAGCCCTAGCCTTAGCCTAGGGGAGCCTAAAGCCTAGGGGTGCCCTAGCCTGAAGGCTAGGGGAGCCCTAGCCTTAGCCTAGGGGAGCCTAAAGCCTAGGGGTGCCCTAGCCTGAAGGCTAGGGGAGCCCTAGCCTTAGCCTAGGGGAGCCTAAAGCCTAGGGGTGCCCTAGCCTGAAGGCTAGGGGAGCCCTAGCCTTAGCCTAGGGGAGCCTAAAGCCTAGGGGTGCCCTAGCCTGAAGGCTAGGGGAGCCCTAGCCTTAGCCTAGGGGAGCCTAAAGCCTAGGGGTGCCCTAGCCTGAAGGCTAGGGGAGCCCTAGCCTTAGCCTAGGGGAGCCTAAAGCCTAGGGGTGCCCTAGCCTGAAGGCTAGGGGAGCCCTAGCCTTAGCCTAGGGGAGCCTAAAGCCTAGGGGTGCCCTAGCCTGAAGGCTAGGGGAGCCCTAGCCTTAGCCTAGGGGAGCCTAAAGCCTAGGGGTGCCCTAGCCTGAAGGCTAGGGGAGCCCTAGCCTTAGCCTAGGGGAGCCTAAAGCCTAGGGGTGCCCTAGCCTGAAGGCTAGGGGAGCCCTAGCCTTAGCCTAGGGGAGCCTAAAGCCTAGGGGTGCCCTAGCCTGAAGGCTAGGGGAGCCCTAGCCTTAGCCTAGGGGAGCCTAAAGCCTAGGGGTGCCCTAGCCTGAAGGCTAGGGGAGCCCTAGCCTTAGCCTAGGGGAGCCTAAAGCCTAGGGGTGCCCTAGCCTGAAGGCTAGGGGAGCCCTAGCCTTAGCCTAGGGGAGCCTAAAGCCTAGGGGTGCCCTAGCCTGAAGGCTAGGGGAGCCCTAGCCTTAGCCTAGGGGAGCCTAAAGCCTAGGGGTGCCCTAGCCTGAAGGCTAGGGGAGCCCTAGCCTTAGCCTAGGGGAGCCTAAAGCCTAGGGGTGCCCTAGCCTGAAGGCTAGGGGAGCCCTAGCCTTAGCCTAGGGGAGCCTAAAGCCTAGGGGTGCCCTAGCCTGAAGGCTAGGGGAGCCCTAGCCTTAGCCTAGGGGAGCCTAAAGCCTAGGGGTGCCCTAGCCTGAAGGCTAGGGGAGCCCTAGCCTTAGCCTAGGGGAGCCTAAAGCCTAGGGGTGCCCTAGCCTGAAGGCTAGGGGAGCCCTAGCCTTAGCCTAGGGGCTAGGGGTGCCCTAGCCTGAAGGCTAGGGGAGCCCTAGCCTTAGCCTAGGGGAGCCTAAAGCCTAGGGGTGCCCTAGCCTGAAGGCTAGGGGAGCCCTAGCCTTAGCCTAGGGGAGCCTAAAGCCTAGGGGTGCCCTAGCCTGAAGGCTAGGGGAGCCCTAGCCTTAGCCTAGGGGAGCCTAAAGCCTAGGGGTGCCCTAGCCTGAAGGCTAGGGGAGCCCTAGCCTTAGCCTAGGGGAGCCTAAAGCCTAGGGGTGCCCTAGCCTGAAGGCTAGGGGAGCCCTAGCCTTAGCCTAGGGGAGCCTAAAGCCTAGGGGTGCCCTAGCCTGAAGGCTAGGGGAGCCCTAGCCTTAGCCTAGGGGAGCCTAAAGCCTAGGGGTGCCCTAGCCTGAAGGCTAGGGGAGCCCTAGCCTTAGCCTAGGGGAGCCTAAAGCCTAGGGGTGCCCTAGCCTGAAGGCTAGGGGAGCCCTAGCCTTAGCCTAGGGGAGCCTAAAGCCTAGGGGTGCCCTAGCCTGAAGGCTAGGGGAGCCCTAGCCTTAGCCTAGGGGAGCCTAAAGCCTAGGGGTGCCCTAGCCTGAAGGCTAGGGGAGCCCTAGCCTTAGCCTAGGGGAGCCTAAAGCCTAGGGGTGCCCTAGCCTGAAGGCTAGGGGAGCCCTAGCCTTAGCCTAGGGGAGCCTAAAGCCTAGGGGTGCCCTAGCCTGAAGGCTAGGGGAGCCCTAGCCTTAGCCTAGGGGAGCCTAAAGCCTAGGGGTGCCCTAGCCTGAAGGCTAGGGGAGCCCTAGCCTTAGCCTAGGGGAGCCTAAAGCCTAGGGGTGCCCTAGCCTGAAGGCTAGGGGAGCCCTAGCCTTAGCCTAGGGGAGCCTAAAGCCTAGGGGTGCCCTAGCCTGAAGGCTAGGGGAGCCCTAGCCTTAGCCTAGGGGAGCCTAAAGCCTAGGGGTGCCCTAGCCTGAAGGCTAGGGGAGCCCTAGCCTTAGCCTAGGGGAGCCTAAAGCCTAGGGGTGCCCTAGCCTGAAGGCTAGGGGAGCCCTAGCCTTAGCCTAGGGGAGCCTAAAGCCTAGGGGTGCCCTAGCCTGAAGGCTAGGGGAGCCCTAGCCTTAGCCTAGGGGAGCCCTAGCCTAAAGCCTAGGGGTGCCCTAGCCTGAAGGCTAGGGGAGCCCTAGCCTTAGCCTAGGGGAGCCTAAAGCCTAGGGGTGCCCTAGCCTGAAGGCTAGGGGAGCCCTAGCCTTAGCCTAGGGGAGCCCTAGCCTAAAGCCTAGGGGTGCCCTAGCCTGAAGGCTAGGGGAGCCCTAGCCTTAGCCTAGGGGAGCCTAAAGCCTAGGGGTGCCCTAGCCTGAAGGCTAGGGGAGCCCTAGCCTTAGCCTAGGGGAGCCCTAGCCTAAAGCCTAGGGGTGCCCTAGCCTGAAGGCTAGGGGAGCCCTAGCCTTAGCCTAGGGGAGCCTAAAGCCTAGGGGTGCCCTAGCCTGAAGGCTAGGGGAGCCCTAGCCTTAGCCTAGGGGAGCCTAAAGCCTAGGGGTGCCCTAGCCTGAAGGCTAGGGGAGCCCTAGCCTTAGCCTAGGGGAGCCTAAAGCCTAGGGGTGCCCTAGCCTGAAGGCTAGGGGAGCCCTAGCCTTAGCCTAGGGGAGCCCTAGCCTAAAGCCTAGGGGTGCCCTAGCCTGAAGGCTAGGGGAGCCCTAGCCTTAGCCTAGGGGAGCCTAAAGCCTAGGGGTGCCCTAGCCTGAAGGCTAGGGGAGCCCTAGCCTTAGCCTAGGGGAGCCTAAAGCCTAGGGGTGCCCTAGCCTGAAGGCTAGGGGAGCCCTAGCCTTAGCCTAGGGGAGCCTAAAGCCTAGGGGTGCCCTAGCCTGAAGGCTAGGGGAGCCCTAGCCTTAGCCTAGGGGAGCCTAAAGCCTAGGGGTGCCCTAGCCTGAAGGCTAGGGGAGCCCTAGCCTTAGCCTAGGGGAGCCTAAAGCCTAGGGGTGCCCTAGCCTGAAGGCTAGGGGAGCCCTAGCCTTAGCCTAGGGGAGCCTAAAGCCTAGGGGTGCCCTAGCCTGAAGGCTAGGGGAGCCCTAGCCTTAGCCTAGGGGAGCCTAAAGCCTAGGGGTGCCCTAGCCTGAAGGCTAGGGGAGCCCTAGCCTTAGCCTAGGGGAGCCTAAAGCCTAGGGGTGCCCTAGCCTGAAGGCTAGGGGAGCCCTAGCCTTAGCCTAGGGGAGCCTAAAGCCTAGGGGTGCCCTAGCCTGAAGGCTAGGGGAGCCCTAGCCTTAGCCTAGGGGAGCCTAAAGCCTAGGGGTGCCCTAGCCTGAAGGCTAGGGGAGCCCTAGCCTTAGCCTAGGGGAGCCTAAAGCCTAGGGGTGCCCTAGCCTGAAGGCTAGGGGAGCCCTAGCCTTAGCCTAGGGGAGCCTAAAGCCTAGGGGTGCCCTAGCCTGAAGGCTAGGGGAGCCCTAGCCTTAGCCTAGGGGAGCCTAAAGCCTAGGGGTGCCCTAGCCTGAAGGCTAGGGGAGCCCTAGCCTTAGCCTAGGGGAGCCTAAAGCCTAGGGGTGCCCTAGCCTGAAGGCTAGGGGAGCCCTAGCCTTAGCCTAGGGGAGCCTAAAGCCTAGGGGTGCCCTAGCCTGAAGGCTAGGGGAGCCCTAGCCTTAGCCTAGGGGAGCCTAAAGCCTAGGGGTGCCCTAGCCTGAAGGCTAGGGGAGCCCTAGCCTTAGCCTAGGGGAGCCTAAAGCCTAGGGGTGCCCTAGCCTGAAGGCTAGGGGAGCCCTAGCCTTAGCCTAGGGGAGCCTAAAGCCTAGGGGTGCCCTAGCCTGAAGGCTAGGGGAGCCCTAGCCTTAGCCTAGGGGAGCCCTAGCCTAAAGCCTAGGGGTGCCCTAGCCTGAAGGCTAGGGGAGCCCTAGCCTTAGCCTAGGGGAGCCCTAGCCTAAAGCCTAGGGGTGCCCTAGCCTGAAGGCTAGGGGAGCCCTAGCCTTAGCCTAGGGGAGCCCTAGCCTAAAGCCTAGGGGTGCCCTAGCCTGAAGGCTAGGGGAGCCCTAGCCTTAGCCTAGGGGAGCCCTAGCCTAAAGCCTAGGGGTGCCCTAGCCTGAAGGCTAGGGGAGCCCTAGCCTTAGCCTAGGGGAGCCCTAGCCTAAAGCCTAGGGGTGCCCTAGCCTGAAGGCTAGGGGAGCCCTAGCCTTAGCCTAGGGGAGCCCTAGCCTAAAGCCTAGGGGTGCCCTAGCCTGAAGGCTAGGGGAGCCCTAGCCTTAGCCTAGGGGAGCCTAAAGCCTAGGGGTGCCCTAGCCTGAAGGCTAGGGGAGCCCTAGCCTTAGCCTAGGGGAGCCTAAAGCCTAGGGGTGCCCTAGCCTGAAGGCTAGGGGAGCCCTAGCCTTAGCCTAGGGGAGCCCTAGCCTAAAGCCTAGGGGTGCCCTAGCCTGAAGGCTAGGGGAGCCCTAGCCTTAGCCTAGGGGAGCCTAAAGCCTAGGGGTGCCCTAGCCTGAAGGCTAGGGGAGCCCTAGCCTTAGCCTAGGGGAGCCTAAAGCCTAGGGGTGCCCTAGCCTGAAGGCTAGGGGAGCCCTAGCCTTAGCCTAGGGGAGCCCTAGCCTAAAGCCTAGGGGTGCCCTAGCCTGAAGGCTAGGGGAGCCCTAGCCTTAGCCTAGGGGAGCCTAAAGCCTAGGGGTGCCCTAGCCTGAAGGCTAGGGGAGCCCTAGCCTTAGCCTAGGGGAGCCTAAAGCCTAGGGGTGCCCTAGCCTGAAGGCTAGGGGAGCCCTAGCCTTAGCCTAGGGGAGCCCTAGCCTAAAGCCTAGGGGTGCCCTAGCCTGAAGGCTAGGGGAGCCCTAGCCTTAGCCTAGGGGAGCCTAAAGCCTAGGGGTGCCCTAGCCTGAAGGCTAGGGGAGCCCTAGCCTTAGCCTAGGGGAGCCTAAAGCCTAGGGGTGCCCTAGCCTGAAGGCTAGGGGAGCCCTAGCCTTAGCCTAGGGGAGCCCTAGCCTAAAGCCTAGGGGTGCCCTAGCCTGAAGGCTAGGGGAGCCCTAGCCTTAGCCTAGGGGAGCCTAAAGCCTAGGGGTGCCCTAGCCTGAAGGCTAGGGGAGCCCTAGCCTTAGCCTAGGGGAGCCTAAAGCCTAGGGGTGCCCTAGCCTGAAGGCTAGGGGAGCCCTAGCCTTAGCCTAGGGGAGCCCTAGCCTAAAGCCTAGGGGTGCCCTAGCCTGAAGGCTAGGGGAGCCCTAGCCTTAGCCTAGGGGAGCCTAAAGCCTAGGGGTGCCCTAGCCTGAAGGCTAGGGGAGCCCTAGCCTTAGCCTAGGGGAGCCTAAAGCCTAGGGGTGCCCTAGCCTGAAGGCTAGGGGAGCCCTAGCCTTAGCCTAGGGGAGCCTAAAGCCTAGGGGTGCCCTAGCCTGAAGGCTAGGGGAGCCCTAGCCTTAGCCTAGGGGAGCCCTAGCCTAAAGCCTAGGGGTGCCCTAGCCTGAAGGCTAGGGGAGCCCTAGCCTTAGCCTAGGGGAGCCCTAGCCTAAAGCCTAGGGGTGCCCTAGCCTGAAGGCTAGGGGAGCCCTAGCCTTAGCCTAGGGGAGCCTAAAGCCTAGGGGTGCCCTAGCCTGAAGGCTAGGGGAGCCCTAGCCTTAGCCTAGGGGAGCCTAAAGCCTAGGGGTGCCCTAGCCTGAAGGCTAGGGGAGCCCTAGCCTTAGCCTAGGGGAGCCTAAAGCCTAGGGGTGCCCTAGCCTGAAGGCTAGGGGAGCCCTAGCCTTAGCCTAGGGGAGCCTAAAGCCTAGGGGTGCCCTAGCCTGAAGGCTAGGGGAGCCCTAGCCTTAGCCTAGGGGAGCCTAAAGCCTAGGGGTGCCCTAGCCTGAAGGCTAGGGGAGCCCTAGCCTTAGCCTAGGGGAGCCTAAAGCCTAGGGGTGCCCTAGCCTGAAGGCTAGGGGAGCCCTAGCCTTAGCCTAGGGGAGCCCTAGCCTAAAGCCTAGGGGTGCCCTAGCCTGAAGGCTAGGGGAGCCCTAGCCTTAGCCTAGGGGAGCCCTAGCCTAAAGCCTAGGGGTGCCCTAGCCTGAAGGCTAGGGGAGCCCTAGCCTTAGCCTAGGGGAGCCCTAGCCTAAAGCCTAGGGGTGCCCTAGCCTGAAGGCTAGGGGAGCCCTAGCCTTAGCCTAGGGGAGCCCTAGCCTAAAGCCTAGGGGTGCCCTAGCCTGAAGGCTAGGGGAGCCCTAGCCTTAGCCTAGGGGAGCCCTAGCCTAAAGCCTAGGGGTGCCCTAGCCTGAAGGCTAGGGGAGCCCTAGCCTTAGCCTAGGGGAGCCCTAGCCTAAAGCCTAGGGGTGCCCTAGCCTGAAGGCTAGGGGAGCCCTAGCCTTAGCCTAGGGGAGCCCTAGCCTAAAGCCTAGGGGTGCCCTAGCCTGAAGGCTAGGGGAGCCCTAGCCTTAGCCTAGGGGAGCCCTAGCCTAAAGCCTAGGGGTGCCCTAGCCTGAAGGCTAGGGGAGCCCTAGCCTTAGCCTAGGGGAGCCCTAGCCTAAAGCCTAGGGGTGCCCTAGCCTGAAGGCTAGGGGAGCCCTAGCCTTAGCCTAGGGGAGCCCTAGCCTAAAGCCTAGGGGTGCCCTAGCCTGAAGGCTAGGGGAGCCCTAGCCTTAGCCTAGGGGAGCCTAAAGCCTAGGGGTGCCCTAGCCTGAAGGCTAGGGGAGCCCTAGCCTTAGCCTAGGGGAGCCTAAAGCCTAGGGGTGCCCTAGCCTGAAGGCTAGGGGAGCCCTAGCCTTAGCCTAGGGGAGCCTAAAGCCTAGGGGTGCCCTAGCCTGAAGGCTAGGGGAGCCCTAGCCTTAGCCTAGGGGAGCCCTAGCCTAAAGCCTAGGGGTGCCCTAGCCTGAAGGCTAGGGGAGCCCTAGCCTTAGCCTAGGGGAGCCTAAAGCCTAGGGGTGCCCTAGCCTGAAGTCTAGGGGAGCCCTAGCCTTAGCCTAGGGGAGCCCTAGCCTTAGCCTAGGGGAGCCTAAAGCCTAGGGGTGCCCTAGCCTGAAGGCTAGGGGAGCCCTAGCCTTAGCCTAGGGGAGCCTAAAGCCTAGGGGTGCCCTAGCCTGAAGGCTAGGGGAGCCCTAGCCTTAGCCTAGGGGAGCCTAAAGCCTAGGGGTGCCCTAGCCTGAAGGCTAGGGGAGCCCTAGCCTTTAGCCTAGGGGAGCCTAAAGCCTAGGGGTGCCCTAGCCTGAAGGCTAGGGGAGCCCTAGCCTTAGCCTAGGGGAGCCTAAAGCCTAGGGGTGCCCTAGCCTGAAGGCTAGGGGAGCCCTAGCCTTTAGGCTAGGGGAGCCTAAAGCCTAGGGGTGCCCTAGCCTGAAGGCTAGGGGAGCCCTAGCCTGAAGGCTAGGGGAGCCCTAGCCTTCGCGCTAGGGGAGCCTAAAGCCTAGGGGTGCCCTAGCCTGAAGGCTAGGGGAGCCCTAGCCTTCGCGCTAGGGGAGCCTAAAGCCTAGGGGTGCCCTAGCCTGAAGGCTAGGGGAGCCCTAGCCTTCGCGCTAGGGGAGCCTAAAGCCTAGGGGTGCCCTAGCCTGAAGGCTAGGGGAGCCCTAGCCTTCGCGCTAGGGGAGCCTAAAGCCTAGGGGTGCCCTAGCCTGAAGGCTAGGGGAGCCCTAGCCTTCGCGCTAGGGGAGCCTAAAGCCTAGGGGTGCCCTAGCCTGAAGGCTAGGGGAGCCCTAGCCTTCGCGCTAGGGGAGCCTAAAGCCTAGGGGTGCCCTAGCCTGAAGGCTAGGGGAGCCCTAGCCTTCGCGCTAGGGGAGCCTAAAGCCTAGGGGTGCCCTAGCCTGAAGGCTAGGGGAGCCCTAGCCTTCGCGCTAGGGGAGCCTAAAGCCTAGGGGTGCCCTAGCCTGAAGGCTAGGGGAGCCCTAGCCTTCGCGCTAGGGGAGCCTAAAGCCTAGGGGTGCCCTAGCCTGAAGGCTAGGGGAGCCCTAGCCTTCGCGCTAGGGGAGCCTAAAGCCTAGGGGTGCCCTAGCCTGAAGGCTAGGGGAGCCCTAGCCTTCGCGCTAGGGGAGCCTAAAGCCTAGGGGTGCCCTAGCCTGAAGGCTAGGGGAGCCCTAGCCTTCGCGCTAGGGGAGCCTAAAGCCTAGGGGTGCCCTAGCCTGAAGGCTAGGGGAGCCCTAGCCTTCGCGCTAGGGGAGCCTAAAGCCTAGGGGTGCCCTAGCCTGAAGGCTAGGGGAGCCCTAGCCTTCGCGCTAGGGGAGCCTAAAGCCTAGGGGTGCCCTAGCCTGAAGGCTAGGGGAGCCCTAGCCTTCGCGCTAGGGGAGCCTAAAGCCTAGGGGTGCCCTAGCCTGAAGGCTAGGGGAGCCCTAGCCTTCGCGCTAGGGGAGCCTAAAGCCTAGGGGTGCCCTAGCCTGAAGGCTAGGGGAGCCCTAGCCTTCGCGCTAGGGGAGCCTAAAGCCTAGGGGTGCCCTAGCCTGAAGGCTAGGGGAGCCCTAGCCTTCGCGCTAGGGGAGCCTAAAGCCTAGGGGTGCCCTAGCCTGAAGGCTAGGGGAGCCCTAGCCTTCGCGCTAGGGGAGCCTAAAGCCTAGGGGTGCCCTAGCCTGAAGGCTAGGGGAGCCCTAGCCTTCGCGCTAGGGGAGCCTAAAGCCTAGGGGTGCCCTAGCCTGAAGGCTAGGGGAGCCCTAGCCTTCGCGCTAGGGGAGCCTAAAGCCTAGGGGTGCCCTAGCCTGAAGGCTAGGGGAGCCCTAGCCTTCGCGCTAGGGGAGCCTAAAGCCTAGGGGTGCCCTAGCCTGAAGGCTAGGGGAGCCCTAGCCTTCGCGCTAGGGGAGCCTAAAGCCTAGGGGTGCCCTAGCCTGAAGGCTAGGGGAGCCCTAGCCTTCGCGCTAGGGGAGCCTAAAGCCTAGGGGTGCCCTAGCCTGAAGGCTAGGGGAGCCCTAGCCTTCGCGCTAGGGGAGCCTAAAGCCTAGGGGTGCCCTAGCCTGAAGGCTAGGGGAGCCCTAGCCTTCGCGCTAGGGGAGCCTAAAGCCTAGGGGTGCCCTAGCCTGAAGGCTAGGGGAGCCCTAGCCTTCGCGCTAGGGGAGCCTAAAGCCTAGGGGTGCCCTAGCCTGAAGGCTAGGGGAGCCCTAG
This sequence comes from Tenrec ecaudatus, assembly GCF_050624435.1. Classification (NCBI taxonomy): domain Eukaryota; kingdom Metazoa; phylum Chordata; class Mammalia; order Afrosoricida; family Tenrecidae; genus Tenrec; species Tenrec ecaudatus. Next base: position 25,732 of record NW_027457796.1, read on the forward strand.
CCTTCGCGCAAGGGGAGCCTAAAGCCTAGGGGTGCCCTAGCCTGAAGGCTAGGGGAGCCCTAGCCTTCGCGCTAGGGGAGCCTAAAGCCTAGGGGTGCCCTAGCCTGAAGGCTAGGGGAGCCCTAGCCTTCGCGCTAGGGGAGCCTAAAGCCTAGGGGTGCCCTAGCCTGAAGGCTAGGGGAGCCCTAGCCTTCGCGCTAGGGGAGCCTAAAGCCTAGGGGTGCCCTAGCCTGAAGGCTAGGGGAGCCCTAGCCTTCGCGCTAGGGGAGCCTAAAGCCTAGGGGTGCCCTAGCCTGAAGGCTAGGGGAGCCCTAGCCTTCGCGCTAGGGGAGCCTAAAGCCTAGGGGTGCCCTAGCCTGAAGGCTAGGGGAGCCCTAGCCTGAAGGCAAGGGGAGCCTAAAGCCTAGGGGTGCCCTAGCCTGAAGGCTAGGGGAGCCCTAGCCTTAGCCTAGGGGAGCCCTAGCCTAAAGCCTAGGGGTGCCCTAGCCTGAAGGCTAGGGGAGCCCTAGCCTTAGCCTAGGGGAGCCCTAGCCTAAAGCCTAGGGGTGCCCTAGCCTGAAGGCTAGGGGAGCCCTAGCCTTAGCCTAGGGGAGCCCTAGCCTAAAGCCTAGGGGTGCCCTAGCCTGAAGGCTAGGGGAGCCCTAGCCTTAGCCTAGGGGAGCCCTAGCCTAAAGCCTAGGGGTGCCCTAGCCTGAAGGCTAGGGGAGCCCTAGCCTTAGCCTAGGGGAGCCCTAGCCTAAAGCCTAGGGGTGCCCTAGCCTGAAGGCTAGGGGAGCCCTAGCCTTAGCCTAGGGGAGCCCTAGCCTAAAGCCTAGGGGTGCCCTAGCCTGAAGGCTAGGGGAGCCCTAGCCTTAGCCTAGGGGAGCCCTAGCCTAAAGCCTAGGGGTGCCCTAGCCTGAAGGCTAGGGGAGCCCTAGCCTTAGCCTAGGGGAGCCCTAGCCTAAAGCCTAGGGGTGCCCTAGCCTGAAGGCTAGGGGAGCCCTAGCCTTAGCCTAGGGGAGCCCTAGCCTAAAGCCTAGGGGTGCCCTAGCCTGAAGGCTAGGGGAGCCCTAGCCTTAGCCTAGGGGAGCCCTAGCCTAAAGCCTAGGGGTGCCCTAGCCTGAAGGCTAGGGGAGCCCTAGCCTTAGCCTAGGGGAGCCCTAGCCTAAAGCCTAGGGGTGCCCTAGCCTGAAGGCTAGGGGAGCCCTAGCCTTAGCCTAGGGGAGCCCTAGCCTAAAGCCTAGGGGTGCCCTAGCCTGAAGGCTAGGGGAGCCCTAGCCTTAGCCTAGGGGAGCCCTAGCCTAAAGCCTAGGGGTGCCCTAGCCTGAAGGCTAGGGGAGCCCTAGCCTTAGCCTAGGGGAGCCCTAGCCTAAAGCCTAGGGGTGCCCTAGCCTGAAGGCTAGGGGAGCCCTAGCCTTAGCCTAGGGGAGCCTAAAGCCTAGGGGTGCCCTAGCCTGAAGGCTAGGGGAGCCCTAGCCTTAGCCTAGGGGAGCCCTAGCCTAAAGCCTAGGGGTGCCCTAGCCTGAAGGCTAGGGGAGCCCTAGCCTTAGCCTAGGGGAGCCTAAAGCCTAGGGGTGCCCTAGCCTGAAGGCTAGGGGAGCCCTAGCCTTAGCCTAGGGGAGCCCTAGCCTAAAGCCTAGGGGTGCCCTAGCCTGAAGGCTAGGGGAGCCCTAGCCTTAGCCTAGGGGAGCCTAAAGCCTAGGGGTGCCCTAGCCTGAAGGCTAGGGGAGCCCTAGCCTTAGCCTAGGGGAGCCCTAGCCTAAAGCCTAGGGGTGCCCTAGCCTGAAGGCTAGGGGAGCCCTAGCCTTAGCCTAGGGGAGCCTAAAGCCTAGGGGTGCCCTAGCCTGAAGGCTAGGGGAGCCCTAGCCTTAGCCTAGGGGAGCCCTAGCCAAAAGCCTAGGGGTGCCCTAGCCTGAAGGCTAGGGGAGCCCTAGCCTTAGCCTAGGGGAGCCTAAAGCCTAGGGGTGCCCTAGCCTGAAGGCTAGGGGAGCCCTAGCCTTAGCCTAGGGGAGCCTAAAGCCTAGGGGTGCCCTAGCCTGAAGGCTAGTGGAGCCCTAGCCTTAGCCTAGGGGAGCCTAAAGCCTAGGGGTGCCCTAGCCTGAAGGCTAGGGGAGCCCTAGCCTTAGCCTAGGGGTGCCCTAGCCTGAAGGCTAGGGGAGCCCTAGCCTTAGCCTAGGGGTGCCCTAGCCTGAAGGCTAGGGGAGCCCTAGCCTTAGCCTAGGGGTGCCCTAGCCTGAAGGCTAGGGGAGCCCTAGCCTTAGCCTAGGAGAGCCTAAAGCCTAGGGGTGCCCTAGCCTGAAGGCTAGGGGAGCCCTAGCCTTAGCCTAGGGGAGCCTAAAGCCTAGGGGTGCCCTAGCCTGAAGGCTAGGGGAGCCCTAGCCTTACCTAGGGGAGCCTAAAGCCTAGGGGTGCCCTAGCCTGAAGGCTAGGGGAGCCCTAGCCTTACCTAGGGGAGCCTAAAGCCTAGGGGTGCCCTAGCCTGAAGGCTAGGGGAGCCCTAGCCTTAGCCTAGGGGAGCCTAAAGCCTAGGGGTGCCCTAGCCTGAAGGCTAGGGGAGCCCTAGCCTTAGCCTAGGGGAGCCCTAGCCTAAAGCCTAGGGGTGCCCTAGCCTGAAGGCTAGGGGAGCCCTAGCCTTAGCCTAGGGGAGCCCTAGCCTAAAGCCTAGGGGTGCCCTAGCCTGAAGGCTAGGGGAGCCCTAGCCTTAGCCTAGGGGAGCCCTAGCCTAAAGCCTAGGGGTGCCCTAGCCTGAAGGCTAGGGGAGCCCTAGCCTTAGCCTAGGGGAGCCCTAGCCTAAAGCCTAGGGGTGCCCTAGCCTGAAGGCTAGGGGAGCCCTAGCCTTAGCCTAGGGGAGCCCTAGCCTAAAGCCTAGGGGTGCCCTAGCCTGAAGGCTAGGGGAGCCCTAGCCTTAGCCTAGGGGAGCCCTAGCCTAAAGCCTAGGGGTGCCCTAGCCTGAAGGCTAGGGGAGCCCTAGCCTTAGCCTAGGGGAGCCCTAGCCTAAAGCCTAGGGGTGCCCTAGCCTGAAGGCTAGGGGAGCCCTAGCCTTAGCCTAGGGGAGCCCTAGCCTAAAGCCTAGGGGTGCCCTAGCCTGAAGGCTAGGGGAGCCCTAGCCTTAGCCTAGGGGAGCCCTAGCCTAAAGCCTAGGGGTGCCCTAGCCTGAAGGCTAGGGGAGCCCTAGCCTTAGCCTAGGGGAGCCCTAGCCTAAAGCCTAGGGGTGCCCTAGCCTGAAGGCTAGGGGAGCCCTAGCCTTAGCCTAGGGGAGCCCTAGCCTAAAGCCTAGGGGTGCCCTAGCCTGAAGGCTAGGGGAGCCCTAGCCTTAGCCTAGGGGAGCCCTAGCCTAAAGCCTAGGGGTGCCCTAGCCTGAAGGCTAGGGGAGCCCTAGCCTTAGCCTAGGGGAGCCCTAGCCTAAAGCCTAGGGGTGCCCTAGCCTGAAGGCTAGGGGAGCCCTAGCCTTAGCCTAGGGGAGCCCTAGCCTAAAGCCTAGGGGTGCCCTAGCCTGAAGGCTAGGGGAGCCCTAGCCTTAGCCTAGGGGAGCCCTAGCCTAAAGCCTAGGGGTGCCCTAGCCTGAAGGCTAGGGGAGCCCTAGCCTTAGCCTAGGGGAGCCCTAGCCTAAAGCCTAGGGGTGCCCTAGCCTGAAGGCTAGGGGAGCCCTAGCCTTAGCCTAGGGGAGCCCTAGCCTAAAGCCTAGGGGTGCCCTAGCCTGAAGGCTAGGGGAGCCCTAGCCTTAGCCTAGGGGAGCCCTAGCCTAAAGCCTAGGGGTGCCCTAGCCTGAAGGCTAGGGGAGCCCTAGCCTTAGCCTAGGGGAGCCCTAGCCTTAGCCTAGGGGAGCCTAAAGCCTAGGGGTGCCCTAGCCTGAAGGCTAGGGGAGCCCTAGCCTTAGCCTAGGGGAGCCTAAAGCCTAGGGGTGCCCTAGCCTGAAGGCTAGGGGAGCCCTAGCCTTAGCCTAGGGGAGCCTAAAGCCTAGGGGTGCCCTAGCCTGAAGGCTAGGGGAGCCCTAGCCTTAGCCTAGGGGAGCCCGAGCCTAAAGCCTAGGGGTGCCCTAGCCTGAAGGCTAGGGGAGCCCTAGCCTTAGCCTAGGGGAGCCCGAGCCTAAAGCCTAGGGGTGCCCTAGCCTGAGGGGAGCCCTAGCCTTAGCCTAGGGGAGCCCGAGCCTAAAGCCTAGGGGTGCCCTAGCCTGAAGGCTAGGGGAGCCCTAGCCTTAGCCTAGGGGAGCCCGAGCCTAAAGCCTAGGGGTGCCCTAGCCTGAAGGCTAGGGGAGCCCTAGCCTTAGCCTAGGGGAGCCCGAGCCTAAAGCCTAGGGGTGCCCTAGCCTGAAGGCTAGGGGAGCCCTAGCCTTAGCCTAGGGGAGCCCGAGCCTAAAGCCTAGGGGTGCCCTAGCCTGAAGGCTAGGGGAGCCCTAGCCTTAGCCTAGGGGAGCCCGAGCCTAAAGCCTAGGGGTGCCCTAGCCTGAAGGCTAGGGGAGCCCTAGCCTTAGCCTAGGGGAGCCCGAGCCTAAAGCCTAGGGGTGCCCTAGCCTGAAGGCTAGGGGAGCCCTAGCCTTAGCCTAGGGGAGCCCGAGCCTAAAGCCTAGGGGTGCCCTAGCCTGAAGGCTAGGGGAGCCCTAGCCTTAGCCTAGGGGAGCCCGAGCCTAAAGCCTAGGGGTGCCCTAGCCTGAAGGCTAGGGGAGCCCTAGCCTTAGCCTAGGGGAGCCCGAGCCTAAAGCCTAGGGGTGCCCTAGCCTGAAGGCTAGGGGAGCCCTAGCCTTAGCCTAGGGGAGCCCGAGCCTAAAGCCTAGGGGTGCCCTAGCCTGAAGGCTAGGGGAGCCCTAGCCTTAGCCTAGGGGAGGAGCCTAAAGCCTAGGGGTGCCCTAGCCTGAAGGCTAGGGGAGCCCTAGCCTTAGCCTAGGGGAGCCTAAAGCCTAGGGGTGCCCTAGCCTGAAGGCTAGGGGAGCCCTAGCCTTAGCCTAGGGGAGCCTAAAGCCTAGGGGTGCCCTAGCCTGAAGGCTAGGGGAGCCCTAGCCTTAGCCTAGGGGAGCCTAAAGCCTAGGGGTGCCCTAGCCTGAAGGCTAGGGGAGCCCTAGCCTTAGCCTAGGGGAGCCTAAAGCCTAGGGGTGCCCTAGCCTGAAGGCTAGGGGAGCCCTAGCCTTAGCCTAGGGGAGCCTAAAGCCTAGGGGTGCCCTAGCCTGAAGGCTAGGGGAGCCCTAGCCTTAGCCTAGGGGAGCCTAAAGCCTAGGGGTGCCCTAGCCTGAAGGCTAGGGGAGCCCTAGCCTTAGCCTAGGGGAGCCTAAAGCCTAGGGGTGCCCTAGCCTGAAGGCTAGGGGAGCCCTAGCCTTAGCCTAGGGGAGCCCGAGCCTAAAGCCTAGGGGTGCCCTAGCCTGAAGGCTAGGGGAGCCCTAGCCTTAGCCTAGGGGAGCCCGAGCCTAAAGCCTAGGGGTGCCCTAGCCTGAAGGCTAGGGGAGCCCTAGCCTTAGCCTAGGGGAGCCCGAGCCTAAAGCCTAGGGGTGCCCTAGCCTGAAGGCTAGGGGAGCCCTAGCCTTAGCCTAGGGGAGCCCGAGCCTAAAGCCTAGGGGTGCCCTAGCCTGAAGGCTAGGGGAGCCCTAGCCTTAGCCTAGGGGAGCCCGAGCCTAAAGCCTAGGGGTGCCCTAGCCTGAAGGCTAGGGGAGCCCTAGCCTTAGCCTAGGGGAGCCCGAGCCTAAAGCCTAGGGGTGCCCTAGCCTGAAGGCTAGGGGAGCCCTAGCCTTAGCCTAGGGGAGCCCGAGCCTAAAGCCTAGGGGTGCCCTAGCCTGAAGGCTAGGGGAGCCCTAGCCTTAGCCTAGGGGAGCCCGAGCCTAAAGCCTAGGGGTGCCCTAGCCTGAAGGCTAGGGGAGCCCTAGCCTTAGCCTAGGGGAGCCCGAGCCTAAAGCCTAGGGGTGCCCTAGCCTGAAGGCTAGGGGAGCCCTAGCCTTAGCCTAGGGGAGCCCGAGCCTAAAGCCTAGGGGTGCCCTAGCCTGAAGGCTAGGGGAGCCCTAGCCTTAGCCTAGGGGAGCCCGAGCCTAAAGCCTAGGGGTGCCCTAGCCTGAAGGCTAGGGGAGCCCTAGCCTTAGCCTAGGGGAGCCCGAGCCTAAAGCCTAGGGGTGCCCTAGCCTGAAGGCTAGGGGAGCCCTAGCCTTAGCCTAGGGGAGCCCGAGCCTAAAGCCTAGGGGTGCCCTAGCCTGAAGGCTAGGGGAGCCCGAGCCTTAGCCTAGGGGAGCCCGAGCCTAAAGCCTAGGGGTGCCCTAGCCTGAAGGCTAGGGGAGCCCGAGCCTTAGCCTAGGGGAGCCCGAGCCTAAAGCCTAGGGGTGCCCTAGCCTGAAGGCTAGGGGAGCCCGAGCCTTAGCCTAGGGGAGCCCGAGCCTAAAGCCTAGGGGTGCCCTAGCCTGAAGGCTAGGGGAGCCCGAGCCTTAGCCTAGGGGAGCCCGAGCCTAAAGCCTAGGGGTGCCCTAGCCTGAAGGCTAGGGGAGCCCGAGCCTTAGCCTAGGGGAGCCCGAGCCTAAAGCCTAGGGGTGCCCTAGCCTGAAGGCTAGGGGAGCCCGAGCCTTAGCCTAGGGGAGCCCGAGCCTAAAGCCTAGGGGTGCCCTAGCCTGAAGGCTAGGGGAGCCCGAGCCTTAGCCTAGGGGAGCCCGAGCCTAAAGCCTAGGGGTGCCCTAGCCTGAAGGCTAGGGGAGCCCGAGCCTTAGCCTAGGGGAGCCTAAAGCCTAGGGGTGCCCTAGCCTGAAGGCTAGGGGAGCCCGAGCCTTAGCCTAGGGGAGCCTAAAGCCTAGGGGTGCCCTAGCCTGAAGGCTAGGGGAGCCCGAGCCTTAGCCTAGGGGAGCCTAAAGCCTAGGGGTGCCCTAGCCTGAAGGCTAGGGGAGCCCGAGCCTTAGCCTAGGGGAGCCTAAAGCCTAGGGGTGCCCTAGCCTGAAGGCTAGGGGAGCCCGAGCCTTAGCCTAGGGGAGCCTAAAGCCTAGGGGTGCCCTAGCCTGAAGGCTAGGGGAGCCCGAGCCTTAGCCTAGGGGAGCCTAAAGCCTAGGGGTGCCCTAGCCTGAAGGCTAGGGGAGCCCGAGCCTTAGCCTAGGGGAGCCTAAAGCCTAGGGGTGCCCTAGCCTGAAGGCTAGGGGAGCCCGAGCCTTAGCCTAGGGGAGCCTAAAGCCTAGGGGTGCCCTAGCCTGAAGGCTAGGGGAGCCCGAGCCTTAGCCTAGGGGAGCCTAAAGCCTAGGGGTGCCCTAGCCTGAAGGCTAGGGGAGCCCGAGCCTTAGCCTAGGGGAGCCTAAAGCCTAGGGGTGCCCTAGCCTGAAGGCTAGGGGAGCCCGAGCCTTAGCCTAGGGGAGCCTAAAGCCTAGGGGTGCCCTAGCCTGAAGGCTAGGGGAGCCCGAGCCTTAGCCTAGGGGAGCCTAAAGCCTAGGGGTGCCCTAGCCTGAAGGCTAGGGGAGCCCGAGCCTTAGCCTAGGGGAGCCTAAAGCCTAGGGGTGCCCTAGCCTGAAGGCTAGGGGAGCCCGAGCCTTAGCCTAGGGGAGCCTAAAGCCTAGGGGTGCCCTAGCCTGAAGGCTAGGGGAGCCTGAGCCTTAGCCTAGGGGAGCCTAAGCCTAGGGGTGCCCTAGCCTGAAGGCTAGGGGAGCCCGAGCCTTAGCCTAGGGGAGCCTAAAGCCTAGGGGTGCCCTAGCCTGAAGGCTAGGGGAGCCCGAGCCTTAGCCTAGGGGAGCCTAAAGCCTAGGGGTGCCCTAGCCTGAAGGCTAGGGGAGCCCGAGCCTTAGCCTAGGGGAGCCTAAAGCCTAGGGGTGCCCTAGCCTGAAGGCTAGGGGAGCCCGAGCCTTAGCCTAGGGGAGCCTAAAGCCTAGGGGTGCCCTAGCCTGAAGGCTAGGGGAGCCCGAGCCTTAGCCTAGGGGAGCCTAAAGCCTAGGGGTGCCCTAGCCTGAAGGCTAGGGGAGCCCGAGCCTTAGCCTAGGGGAGCCTAAAGCCTAGGGGTGCCCTAGCCTGAAGGCTAGGGGAGCCCGAGCCTTAGCCTAGGGGAGCCTAAAGCCTAGGGGTGCCCTAGCCTGAAGGCTAGGGGAGCCCGAGCCTTAGCCTAGGGGAGCCTAAAGCCTAGGGGTGCCCTAGCCTGAAGGCTAGGGGAGCCCGAGCCTTAGCCTAGGGGAGCCTAAAGCCTAGGGGTGCCCTAGCCTGAAGGCTAGGGGAGCCCGAGCCTTAGCCTAGGGGAGCCTAAAGCCTAGGGGTGCCCTAGCCTGAAGGCTAGGGGAGCCCGAGCCTTAGCCTAGGGGAGCCTAAAGCCTAGGGGTGCCCTAGCCTGAAGGCTAGGGGAGCCCGAGCCTTAGCCTAGGGGAGCCTAAAGCCTAGGGGTGCCCTAGCCTGAAGGCTAGGGGAGCCCGAGCCTTAGCCTAGGGGAGCCTAAAGCCTAGGGGTGCCCTAGCCTGAAGGCTAGGGGAGCCCGAGCCTTAGCCTAGGGGAGCCTAAAGCCTAGGGGTGCCCTAGCCTGAAGGCTAGGGGAGCCCGAGCCTTAGCCTAGGGGAGCCTAAAGCCTAGGGGTGCCCTAGCCTGAAGGCTAGGGGAGCCCGAGCCTTAGCCTAGGGGAGCCTAAAGCCTAGGGGTGCCCTAGCCTGAAGGCTAGGGGAGCCCGAGCCTTAGCCTAGGGGAGCCTAAAGCCTAGGGGTGCCCTAGCCTGAAGGCTAGGGGAGCCCGAGCCTTAGCCTAGGGGAGCCTAAAGCCTAGGGGTGCCCTAGCCTGAAGGCTAGGGGAGCCCGAGCCTTAGCCTAGGGGAGCCTAAAGCCTAGGGGTGCCCTAGCCTGAAGGCTAGGGGAGCCCGAGCCTTAGCCTAGGGGAGCCTAAAGCCTAGGGGTGCCCTAGCCTGAAGGCTAGGGGAGCCCGAGCCTTAGCCTAGGGGAGCCTAAGCCTAGGGGTGCCCTAGCCTGAAGGCTAGGGGAGCCCGAGCCTTAGCCTAGGGGAGCCTAAAGCCTAGGGTGCCCTAGCCTGAAGGCTAGGGGAGCCCGAGCCTTAGCCTAGGGGAGCCTAAAGCCTAGGGGTGCCCTAGCCTGAAGGCTAGGGGAGCCCGAGCCTTAGCCTAGGGGAGCCTAAAGCCTAGGGGTGCCCTAGCCTGAAGGCTAGGGGAGCCCGAGCCTTAGCCTAGGGGAGCCTAAAGCCTAGGGGTGCCCTAGCCTGAAGGCTAGGGGAGCCCGAGCCTTAGCCTAGGGGAGCCTAAAGCCTAGGGGTGCCCTAGCCTGAAGGCTAGGGGAGCCCGAGCCTTAGCCTAGGGGAGCCTAAAGCCTAGGGGTGCCCTAGCCTGAAGGCTAGGGGAGCCCGAGCCTTAGCCTAGGGGAGCCTAAAGCCTAGGGGTGCCCTAGCCTGAAGGCTAGGGGAGCCCGAGCCTTAGCCTAGGGGAGCCTAAAGCCTAGGGGTGCCCTAGCCTGAAGGCTAGGGGAGCCCGAGCCTTAGCCTAGGGGAGCCTAAAGCCTAGGGGTGCCCTAGCCTGAAGGCTAGGGGAGCCCGAGCCTTAGCCTAGGGGAGCCTAAAGCCTAGGGGTGCCCTAGCCTGAAGGCTAGGGGAGCCCGAGCCTTAGCCTAGGGGAGCCTAAAGCCTAGGGGTGCCCTAGCCTGAAGGCTAGGGGAGCCCGAGCCTTAGCCTAGGGGAGCCTAAAGCCTAGGGGTGCCCTAGCCTGAAGGCTAGGGGAGCCCGAGCCTTAGCCTAGGGGAGCCTAAAGCCTAGGGGTGCCCTAGCCTGAAGGCTAGGGGAGCCCGAGCCTTAGCCTAGGGGAGCCTAAAGCCTAGGGGTGCCCTAGCCTGAAGGCTAGGGGAGCCCGAGCCTTAGCCTAGGGGAGCCTAAAGCCTAGGGGTGCCCTAGCCTGAAGGCTAGGGGAGCCCGAGCCTTAGCCTAGGGGAGCCTAAAGCCTAGGGGTGCCCTAGCCTGAAGGCTAGGGGAGCCCGAGCCTTAGCCTAGGGGAGCCTAAAGCCTAGGGGTGCCCTAGCCTGAAGGCTAGGGGAGCCCGAGCCTTAGCCTAGGGGAGCCTAAAGCCTAGGGGTGCCCTAGCCTGAAGGCTAGGGGAGCCCGAGCCTTAGCCTAGGGGAGCCTAAAGCCTAGGGGTGCCCTAGCCTGAAGGCTAGGGGAGCCCGAGCCTTAGCCTAGGGGAGCCTAAAGCCTAGGGGTGCCCTAGCCTGAAGGCTAGGGGAGCCCGAGCCTTAGCCTAGGGGAGCCTAAAGCCTAGGGGTGCCCTAGCCTGAAGGCTAGGGGAGCCCGAGCCTTAGCCTAGGGGAGCCTAAAGCCTAGGGGTGCCCTAGCCTGAAGGCTAGGGGAGCCCGAGCCTTAGCCTAGGGGAGCCTAAAGCCTAGGGGTGCCCTAGCCTGAAGGCTAGGGGAGCCCGAGCCTTAGCCTAGGGGAGCCTAAAGCCTAGGGGTGCCCTAGCCTGAAGGCTAGGGGAGCCCGAGCCTTAGCCTAGGGGAGCCTAAAGCCTAGGGGTGCCCTAGCCTGAAGGCTAGGGGAGCCCGAGCCTTAGCCTAGGGGAGCCTAAAGCCTAGGGGTGCCCTAGCCTGAAGGCTAGGGGAGCCCGAGCCTTAGCCTAGGGGAGCCTAAAGCCTAGGGGTGCCCTAGCCTGAAGGCTAGGGGAGCCCGAGCCTTAGCCTAGGGGAGCCTAAAGCCTAGGGGTGCCCTAGCCTGAAGGCTAGGGGAGCCCGAGCCTTAGCCTAGGGGAGCCTAAAGCCTAGGGGTGCCCTAGCCTGAAGGCTAGGGGAGCCCGAGCCTTAGCCTAGGGGAGCCTAAAGCCTAGGGGTGCCCTAGCCTGAAGGCTAGGGGAGCCCGAGCCTTAGCCTAGGGGAGCCTAAAGCCTAGGGGTGCCCTAGCCTGAAGGCTAGGGGAGCCCGAGCCTTAGCCTAGGGGAGCCTAAAGCCTAGGGGTGCCCTAGCCTGAAGGCTAGGGGAGCCCGAGCCTTAGCCTAGGGAGCCTAAAGCCTAGGGGTGCCCTAGCCTGAAGGCTAGGGGAGCCCGAGCCTTAGCCTAGGGGAGCCTAAAGCCTAGGGGTGCCCTAGCCTGAAGGCTAGGGGAGCCCGAGCCTTAGCCTAGGGGAGCCTAAAGCCTAGGGGTGCCCTAGCCTGAAGGCTAGGGGAGCCCGAGCCTTAGCCTAGGGGAGCCTAAAGCCTAGGGGTGCCCTAGCCTGAAGGCTAGGGGAGCCCGAGCCTTAGCCTAGGGGAGCCTAAAGCCTAGGGGTGCCCTAGCCTGAAGGCTAGGGGAGCCCGAGCCTTAGCCTAGGGGAGCCTAAAGCCTAGGGGTGCCCTAGCCTGAAGGCTAGGGGAGCCCGAGCCTTAGCCTAGGGGAGCCTAAAGCCTAGGGGTGCCCTAGCCTGAAGGCTAGGGGAGCCCGAGCCTTAGCCTAGGGGAGCCTAAAGCCTAGGGGTGCCCTAGCCTGAAGGCTAGGGGAGCCCGAGCCTTAGCCTAGGGGAGCCTAAAGCCTAGGGGTGCCCTAGCCTGAAGGCTAGGGGAGCCCGAGCCTTAGCCTAGGGGAGCCTAAAGCCTAGGGGTGCCCTAGCCTGAAGGCTAGGGGAGCCCGAGCCTTAGCCTAGGGGAGCCTAAAGCCTAGGGGTGCCCTAGCCTGAAGGCTAGGGGAGCCCGAGCCTTAGCCTAGGGGAGCCTAAAGCCTAGGGGTGCCCTAGCCTGAAGGCTAGGGGAGCCCGAGCCTTAGCCTAGGGGAGCCTAAAGCCTAGGGGTGCCCTAGCCTGAAGGCTAGGGGAGCCCGAGCCTTAGCCTAGGGGAGCCTAAAGCCTAGGGGTGCCCTAGCCTGAAGGCTAGGGGAGCCCGAGCCTTAGCCTAGGGGAGCCTAAAGCCTAGGGGTGCCCTAGCCTGAAGGCTAGGGGAGCCCGAGCCTTAGCCTAGGGGAGCCTAAAGCCTAGGGGTGCCCTAGCCTGAAGGCTAGGGGAGCCCGAGCCTTAGCCTAGGGGAGCCTAAAGCCTAGGGGTGCCCTAGCCTGAAGGCTAGGGGAGCCCGAGCCTTAGCCTAGGGGAGCCTAAAGCCTAGGGGTGCCCTAGCCTGAAGGCTAGGGGAGCCCGAGCCTTAGCCTAGGGGAGCCTAAAGCCTAGGGGTGCCCTAGCCTGAAGGCTAGGGGAGCCCGAGCCTTAGCCTAGGGGAGCCTAAAGCCTAGGGGTGCCCTAGCCTGAAGGCTAGGGGAGCCCGAGCCTTAGCCTAGGGGAGCCTAAAGCCTAGGGGTGCCCTAGCCTGAAGGCTAGGGGAGCCCGAGCCTTAGCCTAGGGGAGCCTAAAGCCTAGGGGTGCCCTAGCCTGAAGGCTAGGGGAGCCCGAGCCTTAGCCTAGGGGAGCCTAAAGCCTAGGGGTGCCCTAGCCTGAAGGCTAGGGGAGCCCGAGCCTTAGCCTAGGGGAGCCTAAAGCCTAGGGGTGCCCTAGCCTGAAGGCTAGGGGAGCCCGAGCCTTAGCCTAGGGGAGCCTAAAGCCTAGGGGTGCCCTAGCCTGAAGGCTAGGGGAGCCCGAGCCTTAGCCTAGGGGAGCCTAAAGCCTAGGGGTGCCCTAGCCTGAAGGCTAGGGGAGCCCGAGCCTTAGCCTAGGGGAGCCTAAAGCCTAGGGGTGCCCTAGCCTGAAGGCTAGGGGAGCCCGAGCCTTAGCCTAGGGGAGCCTAAAGCCTAGGGGTGCCCTAGCCTGAAGGCTAGGGGAGCCCGAGCCTTAGCCTAGGGGAGCCTAAAGCCTAGGGGTGCCCTAGCCTGAAGGCTAGGGGAGCCCGAGCCTTAGCCTAGGGGAGCCTAAAGCCTAGGGGTGCCCTAGCCTGAAGGCTAGGGGAGCCCGAGCCTTAGCCTAGGGGAGCCTAAAGCCTAGGGGTGCCCTAGCCTGAAGGCTAGGGGAGCCCGAGCCTTAGCCTAGGGGAGCCTAAAGCCTAGGGGTGCCCTAGCCTGAAGGCTAGGGGAGCCCGAGCCTTAGCCTAGGGGAGCCTAAAGCCTAGGGGTGCCCTAGCCTGAAGGCTAGGGGAGCCCGAGCCTTAGCCTAGGGGAGCCTAAAGCCTAGGGGTGCCCTAGCCTGAAGGCTAGGGGAGCCCGAGCCTTAGCCTAGGGGAGCCTAAAGCCTAGGGGTGCCCTAGCCTGAAGGCTAGGGGAGCCCGAGCCTTAGCCTAGGGGAGCCTAAAGCCTAGGGGTGCCCTAGCCTGAAGGCTAGGGGAGCCCGAGCCTTAGCCTAGGGGAGCCTAAAGCCTAGGGGTGCCCTAGCCTGAAGGCTAGGGGAGCCCGAGCCTTAGCCTAGGGGAGCCTAAAGCCTAGGGGTGCCCTAGCCTGAAGGCTAGGGGAGCCCGAGCCTTAGCCTAGGGGAGCCTAAAGCCTAGGGGTGCCCTAGCCTGAAGGCTAGGGGAGCCCGAGCCTTAGCCTAGGGGAGCCTAAAGCCTAGGGGTGCCCTAGCCTGAAGGCTAGGGGAGCCCGAGCCTTAGCCTAGGGGAGCCTAAAGCCTAGGGGTGCCCTAGCCTGAAGGCTAGGGGAGCCCGAGCCTTAGCCTAGGGGAGCCTAAAGCCTAGGGGTGCCCTAGCCTGAAGGCTAGGGGAGCCCGAGCCTTAGCCTAGGGGAGCCTAAAGCCTAGGGGTGCCCTAGCCTGAAGGCTAGGGGAGCCCGAGCCTTAGCCTAGGGGAGCCTAAAGCCTAGGGGTGCCCTAGCCTGAAGGCTAGGGGAGCCCGAGCCTTAGCCTAGGGGAGCCTAAAGCCTAGGGGTGCCCTAGCCTGAAGGCTAGGGGAGCCCGAGCCTTAGCCTAGGGGAGCCTAAAGCCTAGGGTGCCCTAGCCTGAAGGCTAGGGGAGCCCGAGCCTTAGCCTAGGGGAGCCTAAAGCCTAGGGGTGCCCTAGCCTGAAGGCTAGGGGAGCCCGAGCCTTAGCCTAGGGGAGCCTAAAGCCTAGGGGTGCCCTAGCCTGAAGGCTAGGGGAGCCCGAGCCTTAGCCTAGGGGAGCCTAAAGCCTAGGGGTGCCCTAGCCTGAAGGCTAGGGGAGCCCGAGCCTTAGCCTAGGGGAGCCTAAAGCCTAGGGGTGCCCTAGCCTGAAGGCTAGGGGAGCCCGAGCCTTAGCCTAGGGGAGCCTAAAGCCTAGGGGTGCCCTAGCCTGAAGGCTAGGGGAGCCCGAGCCTTAGCCTAGGGGAGCCTAAAGCCTAGGGGTGCCCTAGCCTGAAGGCTAGGGGAGCCCGAGCCTTAGCCTAGGGGAGCCTAAAGCCTAGGGGTGCCCTAGCCTGAAGGCTAGGGGAGCCCGAGCCTTAGCCTAGGGGAGCCTAAAGCCTAGGGGTGCCCTAGCCTGAAGGCTAGGGGAGCCCGAGCCTTAGCCTAGGGGAGCCTAAAGCCTAGGGGTGCCCTAGCCTGAAGGCTAGGGGAGCCCGAGCCTTAGCCTAGGGGAGCCTAAAGCCTAGGGGTGCCCTAGCCTGAAGGCTAGGGGAGCCCGAGCCTTAGCCTAGGGGAGCCTAAAGCCTAGGGGTGCCCTAGCCTGAAGGCTAGGGGAGCCCGAGCCTTAGCCTAGGGGAGCCTAAAGCCTAGGGGTGCCCTAGCCTGAAGGCTAGGGGAGCCCGAGCCTTAGCCTAGGGGAGCCTAAAGCCTAGGGGTGCCCTAGCCTGAAGGCTAGGGGAGCCCGAGCCTTAGCCTAGGGGAGCCTAAAGCCTAGGGGTGCCCTAGCCTGAAGGCTAGGGGAGCCCGAGCCTTAGCCTAGGGGAGCCTAAAGCCTAGGGGTGCCCTAGCCTGAAGGCTAGGGGAGCCCGAGCCTTAGCCTAGGGGAGCCTAAAGCCTAGGGGTGCCCTAGCCTGAAGGCTAGGGGAGCCCGAGCCTTAGCCTAGGGGAGCCTAAAGCCTAGGGGTGCCCTAGCCTGAAGGCTAGGGGAGCCCGAGCCTTAGCCTAGGGGAGCCTAAAGCCTAGGGGTGCCCTAGCCTGAAGGCTAGGGGAGCCCGAGCCTTAGCCTAGGGGAGCCTAAAGCCTAGGGGTGCCCTAGCCTGAAGGCTAGGGGAGCCCTAGCCTTAGCCTAGGGGAGCCTAAAGCCTAGGGGTGCCCTAGCCTGAAGGCTAGGGGAGCCCGAGCCTTAGCCTAGGGGAGCCTAAAGCCTAGGGGTGCCCTAGCCTGAAGGCTAGGGGAGCCCGAGCCTTAGCCTAGGGGAGCCTAAAGCCTAGGGGTGCCCTAGCCTGAAGGCTAGGGGAGCCCTAGCCTTAGCCTAGGGGAGCCTAAAGCCTAGGGGTGCCCTAGCCTGAAGGCTAGGGGAGCCCTAGCCTTAGCCTAGGGGAGCCTAAAGCCTAGGGGTGCCCTAGCCTGAAGGCTAGGGGAGCCCGAGCCTTAGCCTAGGGGAGCCTAAAGCCTAGGGGTGCCCTAGCCTGAAGGCTAGGGGAGCCCTAGCCTTAGCCTAGGGGAGCCTAAAGCCTAGGGGTGCCCTAGCCTGAAGGCTAGGGGAGCCCGAGCCTTAGCCTAGGGGAGCCTAAAGCCTAGGGGTGCCCTAGCCTGAAGGCTAGGGGAGCCCTAGCCTTAGCCTAGGGGAGCCTAAAGCCTAGGGGTGCCCTAGCCTGAAGGCTAGGGGAGCCCTAGCCTTAGCCTAGGGGAGCCTAAAGCCTAGGGGTGCCCTAGCCTGAAGGCTAGGGGAGCCCTAGCCTTAGCCTAGGGGAGCCTAAAGCCTAGGGGTGCCCTAGCCTGAAGGCTAGGGGAGCCCTAGCCTTAGCCTAGGGGAGCCTAAAGCCTAGGGGTGCCCTAGCCTGAAGGCTAGGGGAGCCCTAGCCTTAGCCTAGGGGAGCCTAAAGCCTAGGGGTGCCCTAGCCTGAAGGCTAGGGGAGCCCTAGCCTTAGCCTAGGGGAGCCTAAAGCCTAGGGGTGCCCTAGCCTGAAGGCTAGGGGAGCCCTAGCCTTAGCCTAGGGGAGCCTAAAGCCTAGGGGTGCCCTAGCCTGAAGGCTAGGGGAGCCCTAGCCTTAGCCTAGGGGAGCCTAAAGCCTAGGGGTGCCCTAGCCTGAAGGCTAGGGGAGCCCTAGCCTTAGCCTAGGGGAGCCTAAAGCCTAGGGGTGCCCTAGCCTGAAGGCTAGGGGAGCCCTAGCCTTAGCCTAGGGGAGCCTAAAGCCTAGGGGTGCCCTAGCCTGAAGGCTAGGGGAGCCCTAGCCTTAGCCTAGGGGAGCCTAAAGCCTAGGGGTGCCCTAGCCTGAAGGCTAGGGGAGCCCTAGCCTTAGCCTAGGGGAGCCTAAAGCCTAGGGGTGCCCTAGCCTGAAGGCTAGGGGAGCCCTAGCCTTAGCCTAGGGGAGCCTAAAGCCTAGGGGTGCCCTAGCCTGAAGGCTAGGGGAGCCCTAGCCTTAGCCTAGGGGAGCCTAAAGCCTAGGGGTGCCCTAGCCTGAAGGCTAGGGGAGCCCTAGCCTTAGCCTAGGGGAGCCTAAAGCCTAGGGGTGCCCTAGCCTGAAGGCTAGGGGAGCCCTAGCCTTAGCCTAGGGGAGCCTAAAGCCTAGGGGTGCCCTAGCCTGAAGGCTAGGGGAGCCCTAGCCTTAGCCTAGGGGAGCCTAAAGCCTAGGGGTGCCCTAGCCTGAAGGCTAGGGGAGCCCTAGCCTTAGCCTAGGGGAGCCTAAAGCCTAGGGGTGCCCTAGCCTGAAGGCTAGGGGAGCCCTAGCCTTAGCCTAGGGGAGCCTAAAGCCTAGGGGTGCCCTAGCCTGAAGGCTAGGGGAGCCCTAGCCTTAGCCTAGGGGAGCCTAAAGCCTAGGGGTGCCCTAGCCTGAAGGCTAGGGGAGCCCTAGCCTTAGCCTAGGGGAGCCTAAAGCCTAGGGGTGCCCTAGCCTGAAGGCTAGGGGAGCCCTAGCCTTAGCCTAGGGGAGCCTAAAGCCTAGGGGTGCCCTAGCCTGAAGGCTAGGGGAGCCCTAGCCTTAGCCTAGGGGAGCCTAAAGCCTAGGGGTGCCCTAGCCTGAAGGCTAGGGGAGCCCTAGCCTTAGCCTAGGGGAGCCTAAAGCCTAGGGGTGCCCTAGCCTGAAGGCTAGGGGAGCCCTAGCCTTAGCCTAGGGGAGCCTAAAGCCTAGGGGTGCCCTAGCCTGAAGGCTAGGGGAGCCCTAGCCTTAGCCTAGGGGAGCCTAAAGCCTAGGGGTGCCCTAGCCTGAAGGCTAGGGGAGCCCTAGCCTTAGCCTAGGGGAGCCTAAAGCCTAGGGGTGCCCTAGCCTGAAGGCTAGGGGAGCCCTAGCCTTAGCCTAGGGGAGCCTAAAGCCTAGGGGTGCCCTAGCCTGAAGGCTAGGGGAGCCCTAGCCTTAGCCTAGGGGAGCCTAAAGCCTAGGGGTGCCCTAGCCTGAAGGCTAGGGGAGCCCTAGCCTTAGCCTAGGGGAGCCTAAAGCCTAGGGGTGCCCTAGCCTGAAGGCTAGGGGAGCCCTAGCCTTAGCCTAGGGGAGCCTAAAGCCTAGGGGTGCCCTAGCCTGAAGGCTAGGGGAGCCCTAGCCTTAGCCTAGGGGAGCCTAAAGCCTAGGGGTGCCCTAGCCTGAAGGCTAGGGGAGCCCTAGCCTTAGCCTAGGGGAGCCTAAAGCCTAGGGGTGCCCTAGCCTGAAGGCTAGGGGAGCCCTAGCCTTAGCCTAGGGGAGCCTAAAGCCTAGGGGTGCCCTAGCCTGAAGGCTAGGGGAGCCCTAGCCTTAGCCTAGGGGAGCCTAAAGCCTAGGGGTGCCCTAGCCTGAAGGCTAGGGGAGCCCTAGCCTTAGCCTAGGGGAGCCTAAAGCCTAGGGGTGCCCTAGCCTGAAGGCTAGGGGAGCCCTAGCCTTAGCCTAGGGGAGCCTAAAGCCTAGGGGTGCCCTAGCCTGAAGGCTAGGGGAGCCCTAGCCTTAGCCTAGGGGAGCCTAAAGCCTAGGGGTGCCCTAGCCTGAAGGCTAGGGGAGCCCTAGCCTTAGCCTAGGGGAGCCTAAAGCCTAGGGGTGCCCTAGCCTGAAGGCTAGGGGAGCCCTAGCCTTAGCCTAGGGGAGCCTAAAGCCTAGGGGTGCCCTAGCCTGAAGGCTAGGGGAGCCCTAGCCTTAGCCTAGGGGAGCCTAAAGCCTAGGGGTGCCCTAGCCTGAAGGCTAGGGGAGCCCTAGCCTTAGCCTAGGGGAGCCTAAAGCCTAGGGGTGCCCTAGCCTGAAGGCTAGGGGAGCCCTAGCCTTAGCCTAGGGGAGCCTAAAGCCTAGGGGTGCCCTAGCCTGAAGGCTAGGGGAGCCCTAGCCTTAGCCTAGGGGAGCCTAAAGCCTAGGGGTGCCCTAGCCTGAAGGCTAGGGGAGCCCTAGCCTTAGCCTAGGGGAGCCTAAAGCCTAGGGGTGCCCTAGCCTGAAGGCTAGGGGAGCCCTAGCCTTAGCCTAGGGGAGCCTAAAGCCTAGGGGTGCCCTAGCCTGAAGGCTAGGGGAGCCCTAGCCTTAGCCTAGGGGAGCCTAAAGCCTAGGGGTGCCCTAGCCTGAAGGCTAGGGGAGCCCTAGCCTTAGCCTAGGGGAGCCTAAAGCCTAGGGGTGCCCTAGCCTGAAGGCTAGGGGAGCCCTAGCCTTAGCCTAGGGGAGCCTAAAGCCTAGGGGTGCCCTAGCCTGAAGGCTAGGGGAGCCCTAGCCTTAGCCTAGGGGAGCCTAAAGCCTAGGGGTGCCCTAGCCTGAAGGCTAGGGGAGCCCTAGCCTTAGCCTAGGGGAGCCTAAAGCCTAGGGGTGCCCTAGCCTGAAGGCTAGGGGAGCCCTAGCCTTAGCCTAGGGGAGCCTAAAGCCTAGGGGTGCCCTAGCCTGAAGGCTAGGGGAGCCCTAGCCTTAGCCTAGGGGAGCCTAAAGCCTAGGGGTGCCCTAGCCTGAAGGCTAGGGGAGCCCTAGCCTTAGCCTAGGGGAGCCTAAAGCCTAGGGGTGCCCTAGCCTGAAGGCTAGGGGAGCCCTAGCCTTAGCCTAGGGGAGCCTAAAGCCTAGGGGTGCCCTAGCCTGAAGGCTAGGGGAGCCCTAGCCTTAGCCTAGGGGAGCCTAAAGCCTAGGGGTGCCCTAGCCTGAAGGCTAGGGGAGCCCTAGCCTTAGCCTAGGGGAGCCTAAAGCCCAGGGGTGCCCTAGCCTGAAGGCTAGGGGAGCCCTAGCCTTAGCCTAGGGGAGCCTAAAGCCCAGGGGTGCCCTAGCCTGAAGGCTAGGGGAGCCCTAGCCTTAGCCTAGGGGAGCCTAAAGCCCAGGGGTGCCCTAGCCTGAAGGCTAGGGGAGCCCTAGCCTTAGCCTAGGGGAGCCTAAAGCCCAGGGGTGCCCTAGCCTGAAGGCTAGGGGAGCCCTAGCCTTAGCCTAGGGGAGCCTAAAGCCCAGGGGTGCCCTAGCCTGAAGGCTAGGGGAGCCCTAGCCTTAGCCTAGGGGAGCCTAAAGCCCAGGGGTGCCCTAGCCTGAAGGCTAGGGGAGCCCTAGCCTTAGCCTAGGGGAGCCTAAAGCCCAGGGGTGCCCTAGCCTGAAGGCTAGGGGAGCCCTAGCCTTAGCCTAGGGGAGCCTAAAGCCCAGGGGTGCCCTAGCCTGAAGGCTAGGGGAGCCCTAGCCTTAGCCTAGGGGAGCCTAAAGCCCAGGGGTGCCCTAGCCTGAAGGCTAGGGGAGCCCTAGCCTTAGCCTAGGGGAGCCTAAAGCCCAGGGGTGCCCTAGCCTGAAGGCTAGGGGAGCCCTAGCCTTAGCCTAGGGGAGCCTAAAGCCCAGGGGTGCCCTAGCCTGAAGGCTAGGGGAGCCCTAGCCTTAGCCTAGGGGAGCCTAAAGCCCAGGGGTGCCCTAGCCTGAAGGCTAGGGGAGCCCTAGCCTTAGCCTAGGGGAGCCTAAAGCCCAGGGGTGCCCTAGCCTGAAGGCTAGGGGAGCCCTAGCCTTAGCCTAGGGGAGCCTAAAGCCCAGGGGTGCCCTAGCCTGAAGGCTAGGGGAGCCCTAGCCTTAGCCTAGGGGAGCCTAAAGCCCAGGGGTGCCCTAGCCTGAAGGCTAGGGGAGCCCTAGCCTTAGCCTAGGGGAGCCTAAAGCCCAGGGGTGCCCTAGCCTGAAGGCTAGGGGAGCCCTAGCCTTAGCCTAGGGGAGCCTAAAGCCCAGGGGTGCCCTAGCCTGAAGGCTAGGGGAGCCCTAGCCTTAGCCTAGGGGAGCCTAAAGCCCAGGGGTGCCCTAGCCTGAAGGCTAGGGGAGCCCTAGCCTTAGCCTAGGGGAGCCTAAAGCCCAGGGGTGCCCTAGCCTGAAGGCTAGGGGAGCCCTAGCCTTAGCCTAGGGGAGCCTAAAGCCCAGGGGTGCCCTAGCCTGAAGGCTAGGGGAGCCCTAGCCTTAGCCTAGGGGAGCCTAAAGCCCAGGGGTGCCCTAGCCTGAAGGCTAGGGGAGCCCTAGCCTTAGCCTAGGGGAGCCTAAAGCCCAGGGGTGCCCTAGCCTGAAGGCTAGGGGAGCCCTAGCCTTAGCCTAGGGGAGCCTAAAGCCCAGGGGTGCCCTAGCCTGAAGGCTAGGGGAGCCCTAGCCTTAGCCTAGGGGAGCCTAAAGCCCAGGGGTGCCCTAGCCTGAAGGCTAGGGGAGCCCTAGCCTTAGCCTAGGGGAGCCTAAAGCCCAGGGGTGCCCTAGCCTGAAGGCTAGGGGAGCCCTAGCCTTAGCCTAGGGGAGCCTAAAGCCCAGGGGTGCCCTAGCCTGAAGGCTAGGGGAGCCCTAGCCTTAGCCTAGGGGAGCCTAAAGCCCAGGGGTGCCCTAGCCTGAAGGCTAGGGGAGCCCTAGCCTTAGCCTAGGGGAGCCTAAAGCCCAGGGGTGCCCTAGCCTGAAGGCTAGGGGAGCCCTAGCCTTAGCCTAGGGGAGCCTAAAGCCCAGGGGTGCCCTAGCCTGAAGGCTAGGGGAGCCCTAGCCTTAGCCTAGGGGAGCCTAAAGCCCAGGGGTGCCCTAGCCTGAAGGCTAGGGGAGCCCTAGCCTTAGCCTAGGGGAGCCTAAAGCCCAGGGGTGCCCTAGCCTGAAGGCTAGGGGAGCCCTAGCCTTAGCCTAGGGGAGCCTAAAGCCCAGGGGTGCCCTAGCCTGAAGGCTAGGGGAGCCCTAGCCTTAGCCTAGGGGAGCCTAAAGCCCAGGGGTGCCCTAGCCTGAAGGCTAGGGGAGCCCTAGCCTTAGCCTAGGGGAGCCTAAAGCCCAGGGGTGCCCTAGCCTGAAGGCTAGGGGAGCCCTAGCCTTAGCCTAGGGGAGCCTAAAGCCAAGGGGTGCCCTAGCCTGAAGGCTAGGGGAGCCCTAGCCTTAGCCTAGGGGAGCCTAAAGCCAAGGGGTGCCCTAGCCTGAAGGCTAGGGGAGCCCTAGCCTTAGCCTAGGGGAGCCTAAAGCCCAGGGGTGCCCTAGCCTGAAGGCTAGGGGAGCCCTAGCCTTAGCCTAGGGGAGCCTAAAGCCCAGGGGTGCCCTAGCCTGAAGGCTAGGGGAGCCCTAGCCTTAGCCTAGGGGAGCCTAAAGCCCAGGGGTGCCCTAGCCTGAAGGCTAGGGGAGCCCTAGCCTTAGCCTAGGGGAGCCTAAAGCCCAGGGGTGCCCTAGCCTGAAGGCTAGGGGAGCCCTAGCCTTAGCCTAGGGGAGCCTAAAGCCCAGGGGTGCCCTAGCCTGAAGGCTAGGGGAGCCCTAGCCTTAGCCTAGGGGAGCCTAAAGCCCAGGGGTGCCCTAGCCTGAAGGCTAGGGGAGCCCTAGCCTTAGCCTAGGGGAGCCTAAAGCCCAGGGGTGCCCTAGCCTGAAGGCTAGGGGAGCCCTAGCCTTAGCCTAGGGGAGCCTAAAGCCCAGGGGTGCCCTAGCCTGAAGGCTAGGGGAGCCCTAGCCTTAGCCTAGGGGAGCCTAAAGCCAAGGGGTGCCCTAGCCTGAAGGCTAGGGGAGCCCTAGCCTTAGCCTAGGGGAGCCTAAAGCCAAGGGGTGCCCTAGCCTGAAGGCTAGGGGCAGCCCTAGCCTTAGCCTAGGGGAGCCTAAAGCCTAGGGGTGCCCTAGCCTGAAGGCTAGGGGAGCCCTAGCCTTAGCCTAGGGGAGCCTAAAGCCAAGGGGTGCCCTAGCCTGAAGGCTAGGGCAGCCCTAGCCTTAGCCTAGGGGAGCCTAAAGCCTAGGGGTGCCCTAGCCTGAAGGCTAGGGGCAGCCCTAGCCTTAGCCTAGGGGAGCCTAAAGCCTAGGGGTGCCCTAGCCTGAAGGCTAGGGGCAGCCCTAGCCTTAGCCTAGGGGAGCCTAAAGCCTAGGGGTGCCCTAGCCTGAAGGCTAGGGGAGCCCTAGCCTTAGCCTAGGGGAGCCTAAAGCCTAGGGGTGCCCTAGCCTGAAGGCTAGGGGAGCCCTAGCCTTAGCCTAGGGGAGCCTAAAGCCTAGGGGTGCCCTAGCCTGAAGGCTAGGGGAGCCCTAGCCTTAGCCTAGGGGAGCCTAAAGCCTAGGGGTGCCCTAGCCTGAAGGCTAGGGGAGCCCTAGCCTTAGCCTAGGGGAGCCTAAAGCCTAGGGGTGCCCTAGCCTGAAGGCTAGGGGAGCCCTAGCCTTAGCCTAGGGGAGCCTAAAGCCTAGGGGTGCCCTAGCCTGAAGGCTAGGGGAGCCCTAGCCTTAGCCTAGGGGAGCCTAAAGCCTAGGGGTGCCCTAGCCTGAAGGCTAGGGGAGCCCTAGCCTTAGCCTAGGGGAGCCTAAAGCCTAGGGGTGCCCTAGCCTGAAGGCTAGGGGAGCCCTAGCCTTAGCCTAGGGGAGCCTAAAGCCTAGGGGTGCCCTAGCCTGAAGGCTAGGGGAGCCCTAGCCTTAGCCTAGGGGAGCCTAAAGCCTAGGGGTGCCCTAGCCTGAAGGCTAGGGGAGCCCTAGCCTTAGCCTAGGGGAGCCTAAAGCCTAGGGGTGCCCTAGCCTGAAGGCTAGGGGAGCCCTAGCCTTAGCCTAGGGGAGCCTAAAGCCTAGGGGTGCCCTAGCCTGAAGGCTAGGGGAGCCCTAGCCTTAGCCTAGGGGAGCCTAAAGCCTAGGGGTGCCCTAGCCTGAAGGCTAGGGGAGCCCTAGCCTTAGCCTAGGGGAGCCTAAAGCCTAGGGGTGCCCTAGCCTGAAGGCTAGGGGAGCCCTAGCCTTAGCCTAGGGGAGCCTAAAGCCTAGGGGTGCCCTAGCCTGAAGGCTAGGGGAGCCCTAGCCTTAGCCTAGGGGAGCCTAAAGCCTAGGGGTGCCCTAGCCTGAAGGCTAGGGGAGCCCTAGCCTTAGCCTAGGGGAGCCTAAAGCCTAGGGGTGCCCTAGCCTGAAGGCTAGGGGAGCCCTAGCCTTAGCCTAGGGGAGCCTAAAGCCTAGGGGTGCCCTAGCCTGAAGGCTAGGGGAGCCCTAGCCTTAGCCTAGGGGAGCCTAAAGCCTAGGGGTGCCCTAGCCTGAAGGCTAGGGGAGCCCTAGCCTTAGCCTAGGGGAGCCTAAAGCCTAGGGGTGCCCTAGCCTGAAGGCTAGGGGAGCCCTAGCCTTAGCCTAGGGGAGCCTAAAGCCTAGGGGTGCCCTAGCCTGAAGGCTAGGGGAGCCCTAGCCTTAGCCTAGGGGAGCCTAAAGCCTAGGGGTGCCCTAGCCTGAAGGCTAGGGGAGCCCTAGCCTTAGCCCTAGGGGAGCCTAAAGCCTAGGGGTGCCCTAGCCTGAAGGCTAGGGGAGCCCTAGCCTTAGCCCTAGGGGAGCCTAAAGCCTAGGGGTGCCCTAGCCTGAAGGCTAGGGGAGCCCTAGCCTTAGCCCTAGGGGAGCCTAAAGCCTAGGGGTGCCCTAGCCTGAAGGCTAGGGGAGCCCTAGCCTTAGCCCTAGGGGAGCCTAAAGCCTAGGGGTGCCCTAGCCTGAAGGCTAGGGGAGCCCTAGCCTTAGCCCTAGGGGAGCCTAAAGCCTAGGGGTGCCCTAGCCTGAAGGCTAGGGGAGCCCTAGCCTTAGCCCTAGGGGAGCCTAAAGCCTAGGGGTGCCCTAGCCTGAAGGCTAGGGGAGCCCTAGCCTTAGCCCTAGGGGAGCCTAAAGCCTAGGGGTGCCCTAGCCTGAAGGCTAGGGGAGCCCTAGCCTTAGCCTAGGGGAGCCTAAAGCCTAGGGGTGCCCTAGCCTGAAGGCTAGGGGAGCCCTAGCCTTAGCCTAGGGGAGCCTAAAGCCTAGGGGTGCCCTAGCCTGAAGGCTAGGGGAGCCCTAGCCTTAGCCTAGGGGAGCCTAAAGCCTAGGGGTGCCCTAGCCTGAAGGCTAGGGGAGCCCTAGCCTTAGCCTAGGGGAGCCTAAAGCCTAGGGGTGCCCTAGCCTGAAGGCTAGGGGAGCCCTAGCCTTAGCCTAGGGGAGCCTAAAGCCTAGGGGTGCCCTAGCCTGAAGGCTAGGGGAGCCCTAGCCTTAGCCTAGGGGAGCCTAAAGCCTAGGGGTGCCCTAGCCTGAAGGCTAGGGGAGCCCTAGCCTTAGCCCTAGGGGAGCCTAAAGCCTAGGGGTGCCCTAGCCTGAAGGCTAGGGGAGCCCTAGCCTTAGCCCTAGGGGAGCCTAAAGCCTAGGGGTGCCCTAGCCTGAAGGCTAGGGGAGCCCTAGCCTTAGCCCTAGGGGAGCCTAAAGCCTAGGGGTGCCCTAGCCTGAAGGCTAGGGGAGCCCTAGCCTTAGCCCTAGGGGAGCCTAAAGCCTAGGGGTGCCCTAGCCTGAAGGCTAGGGGAGCCCTAGCCTTAGCCCTAGGGGAGCCTAAAGCCTAGGGGTGCCCTAGCCTGAAGGCTAGGGGAGCCCTAGCCTTAGCCCTAGGGGAGCCTAAAGCCTAGGGGTGCCCTAGCCTGAAGGCTAGGGGAGCCCTAGCCTTAGCCCTAGGGGAGCCTAAAGCCTAGGGGTGCCCTAGCCTGAAGGCTAGGGGAGCCCTAGCCTTAGCCCTAGGGGAGCCTAAAGCCTAGGGGTGCCCTAGCCTGAAGGCTAGGGGAGCCCTAGCCTTAGCCTAGGGGAGCCTAAAGCCTAGGGGTGCCCTAGCCTGAAGGCTAGGGGAGCCCTAGCCTTAGCCTAGGGGAGCCTAAAGCCTAGGGGTGCCCTAGCCTGAAGGCTAGGGGAGCCCTAGCCTTAGCCTAGGGGAGCCTAAAGCCTAGGGGTGCCCTAGCCTGAAGGCTAGGGGAGCCCTAGCCTTAGCCTAGGGGAGCCTAAAGCCTAGGGGTGCCCTAGCCTGAAGGCTAGGGGAGCCCTAGCCTTAGCCTAGGGGAGCCTAAAGCCTAGGGGTGCCCTAGCCTGAAGGCTAGGGGAGCCCTAGCCTTAGCCTAGGGGAGCCTAAAGCCTAGGGGTGCCCTAGCCTGAAGGCTAGGGGAGCCCTAGCCTTAGCCTAGGGGAGCCTAAAGCCTAGGGGTGCCCTAGCCTGAAGGCTAGGGGAGCCCTAGCCTTAGCCTAGGGGAGCCTAAAGCCTAGGGGTGCCCTAGCCTGAAGGCTAGGGGAGCCCTAGCCTTAGCCTAGGGGAGCCTAAAGCCTAGGGGTGCCCTAGCCTGAAGGCTAGGGGAGCCCTAGCCTTAGCCTAGGGGAGCCTAAAGCCTAGGGGTGCCCTAGCCTGAAGGCTAGGGGAGCCCTAGCCTTAGCCTAGGGGAGCCTAAAGCCTAGGGGTGCCCTAGCCTGAAGGCTAGGGGAGCCCTAGCCTTAGCCTAGGGGAGCCTAAAGCCTAGGGGTGCCCTAGCCTGAAGGCTAGGGGAGCCCTAGCCTTAGCCTAGGGGAGCCTAAAGCCTAGGGGTGCCCTAGCCTGAAGGCTAGGGGAGCCCTAGCCTTAGCCTAGGGGAGCCTAAAGCCTAGGGGTGCCCTAGCCTGAAGGCTAGGGGAGCCCTAGCCTTAGCCTAGGGGAGCCTAAAGCCTAGGGGTGCCCTAGCCTGAAGGCTAGGGGAGCCCTAGCCTTAGCCTAGGGGAGCCTAAAGCCTAGGGGTGCCCTAGCCTGAAGGCTAGGGGAGCCCTAGCCTTAGCCTAGGGGAGCCTAAAGCCTAGGGGTGCCCTAGCCTGAAGGCTAGGGGAGCCCTAGCCTTAGCCTAGGGGAGCCTAAAGCCTAGGGGTGCCCTAGCCTGAAGGCTAGGGGAGCCCTAGCCTTAGCCTAGGGGAGCCTAAAGCCTAGGGGTGCCCTAGCCTGAAGGCTAGGGGAGCCCTAGCCTTAGCCTAGGGGAGCCTAAAGCCTAGGGGTGCCCTAGCCTGAAGGCTAGGGGAGCCCTAGCCTTAGCCTAGGGGAGCCTAAAGCCTAGGGGTGCCCTAGCCTGAAGGCTAGGGGAGCCCTAGCCTTAGCCTAGGGGAGCCTAAAGCCTAGGGGTGCCCTAGCCTGAAGGCTAGGGGAGCCCTAGCCTTAGCCTAGGGGAGCCTAAAGCCTAGGGGTGCCCTAGCCTGAAGGCTAGGGGAGCCCTAGCCTTAGCCTAGGGGAGCCTAAAGCCTAGGGGTGCCCTAGCCTGAAGGCTAGGGGAGCCCTAGCCTTAGCCTAGGGGAGCCTAAAGCCTAGGGGTGCCCTAGCCTGAAGGCTAGGGGAGCCCTAGCCTTAGCCTAGGGGAGCCTAAAGCCTAGGGGTGCCCTAGCCTGAAGGCTAGGGGAGCCCTAGCCTTAGCCTAGGGGAGCCTAAAGCCTAGGGGTGCCCTAGCCTGAAGGCTAGGGGAGCCCTAGCCTTAGCCTAGGGGAGCCTAAAGCCTAGGGGTGCCCTAGCCTGAAGGCTAGGGGAGCCCTAGCCTTAGCCTAGGGGAGCCTAAAGCCTAGGGGTGCCCTAGCCTGAAGGCTAGGGGAGCCCTAGCCTTAGCCTAGGGGAGCCTAAAGCCTAGGGGTGCCCTAGCCTGAAGGCTAGGGGAGCCCTAGCCTTAGCCTAGGGGAGCCTAAAGCCTAGGGGTGCCCTAGCCTGAAGGCTAGGGGAGCCCTAGCCTTAGCCTAGGGGAGCCTAAAGCCTAGGGGTGCCCTAGCCTGAAGGCTAGGGGAGCCCTAGCCTTAGCCTAGGGGAGCCTAAAGCCTAGGGGTGCCCTAGCCTGAAGGCTAGGGGAGCCCTAGCCTTAGCCTAGGGGAGCCTAAAGCCTAGGGGTGCCCTAGCCTGAAGGCTAGGGGAGCCCTAGCCTTAGCCTAGGGGAGCCTAAAGCCTAGGGGTGCCCTAGCCTGAAGGCTAGGGGAGCCCTAGCCTTAGCCTAGGGGAGCCTAAAGCCTAGGGGTGCCCTAGCCTGAAGGCTAGGGGAGCCCTAGCCTTAGCCTAGGGGAGCCTAAAGCCTAGGGGTGCCCTAGCCTGAAGGCTAGGGGAGCCCTAGCCTTAGCCTAGGGGAGCCTAAAGCCTAGGGGTGCCCTAGCCTGAAGGCTAGGGGAGCCCTAGCCTTAGCCTAGGGGAGCCTAAAGCCTAGGGGTGCCCTAGCCTGAAGGCTAGGGGAGCCCTAGCCTTAGCCTAGGGGAGCCTAAAGCCTAGGGGTGCCCTAGCCTGAAGGCTAGGGGAGCCCTAGCCTTAGCCTAGGGGAGCCTAAAGCCTAGGGGTGCCCTAGCCTGAAGGCTAGGGGAGCCCTAGCCTTAGCCTAGGGGAGCCTAAAGCCTAGGGGTGCCCTAGCCTGAAGGCTAGGGGAGCCCTAGCCTTAGCCTAGGGGAGCCTAAAGCCTAGGGGTGCCCTAGCCTGAAGGCTAGGGGAGCCCTAGCCTTAGCCTAGGGGAGCCTAAAGCCTAGGGGTGCCCTAGCCTGAGGGCTAGGGGAGCCCTCGCCTTAGCCTAGGGGAGCCTAAAGCCTAGGGGTGCCCTAGCCTGAGGGCTAGGGGAGCCCTCGCCTTAGCCTAGGGGAGCCTAAAGCCTAGGGGTGCCCTAGCCTGAGGGCTAGGGGAGCCCTCGCCTTAGCCTAGGGGAGCCTAAAGCCTAGGGGTGCCCTAGCCTGAGGGCTAGGGGAGCCCTCGCCTTAGCCTAGGGGAGCCTAAAGCCTAGGGGTGCCCTAGCCTGAGGGCTAGGGGAGCCCTCGCCTTAGCCTAGGGGAGCCTAAAGCCTAGGGGTGCCCTAGCCTGAGGGCTAGGGGAGCCCTAGCCTTAGCCTAGGGGAGCCTAAAGCCTAGGGGTGCCCTAGCCTGAGGGCTAGGGGAGCCCTAGCCTTAGCCTAGGGGAGCCTAAAGCCTAGGGGTGCCCTAGCCTGAGGGCTAGGGGAGCCCGAGCCTTAGCCTAGGGGAGCCTAAAGCCTAGGGGTGCCCTAGCCTGAGGGCTAGGGGAGCCCGAGCCTTAGCCTAGGGGAGCCCTAGCCTGAAGCCTAGGGGTGCCCTAGCCTGAGGGCTAGGGGAGCCCGAGCCTTAGCCTAGGGGAGCCCTAGCCTGAAGCCTAGGGGTGCCCTAGCCTGAGGGCTAGGGGAGCCCGAGCCTTAGCCTAGGGGAGCCCTAGCCTGAAGCCTAGGGGTGCCCTAGCCTGAGGGCTAGGGGAGCCCGAGCCTTAGCCTAGGGGAGCCCTAGCCTGAGGCCTAGGGGTGCCCTAGCCTGAGGGCTAGGGGAGCCCGAGCCTTAGCCTAGGGGAGCCCTAGCCTGAGGCCTAGGGGTGCCCTAGCCTGAGGGCTAGGGGAGCCCGAGCCTTAGCCTAGGGGAGCCCTAGCCTGAGGCCTAGGGGTGCCCTAGCCTGAGGGCTAGGGGAGCCCGAGCCTTAGCTTAGGGGAGCCCTAGCCTGAGGCCTAGGGTGCCCTAGCCTGAGGGCTAGGGGGGCCCGAGCCTTAGCCTAGGGGAGCCCTAGCCTGAGGCCTAGGGGTGCCCTAGCCTGAGGGCTAGGGGAGCCCGAGCCTTAGCCTAGGGGAGCCCTAGCCTGAGGCCTAGGGGTGCCCTAGCCTGAGGGCTAGGGGAGCCCGAGCCTTAGCCTAGGGGAGCCCTAGCCTGAGACCTAGGGGTGCCCTAGCCTGAGGGCTAGGGGAGCCCGAGCCTTAGCCTAGGGGAGCCCTAGCCTGAGGCCTAGGGGTGCCCTAGCCTGAGGGCTTGGGGAGCCCGAGCCTTAGCCTAGGGGAGCCCTAGCCTGAGGCCTAGGGGTGCCCTAGCCTGAGGGCTAGGGGAGCCCGAGCCTTAGCCTAGGGGAGCCCTAGCCTGAGGCCTAGGGGTGCCCTAGCCTGAGGGCTAGGGGAGCCCGAGCCTTAGCCTAGGGGAGCCCTAGCCTGAGGCCTAGGGGTGCCCTAGCCTGAGGGCTAGGGGAGCCCGAGCCTTAGCCTAGGGGAGCCCTAGCCTGAGGCCTAGGGGTGCCCTAGCCTGAGGGCTAGGGGAGCCCGAGCCTTAGCCTAGGGGAGCCCTAGCCTGAGGCCTAGGGGTGCCCTAGCCTGAGGGCTAGGGGAGCCCGAGCCTTAGCCTAGGGGAGCCCTAGCCTGAGGCCTAGGGGTGCCCTAGCCTGAGGGCTAGGGGAGCCCGAGCCTTAGCCTAGGGGAGCCCTAGCCTGAGGCCTAGGGGTGCCCTAGCCTGAGGGCTAGGGGAGCCCGAGCCTTAGCCTAGGGGAGCCCTAGCCTGAGGCCTAGGGGTGCCCTAGCCTGAGGGCTAGGGGAGCCCGAGCCTTAGCCTAGGGGAGCCCTAGCCTGAGGCCTAGGGGTGCCCTAGCCTGAGGGCTAGGGGAGCCCGAGCCTTAGCCTAGGGGAGCCCTAGCCTGAGGCCTAGGGGTGCCCTAGCCTGAGGGCTAGGGGAGCCCGAGCCTTAGCCTAGGGGAGCCCTAGCCTGAGGCCTAGGGGTGCCCTAGCCTGAGGGCTAGGGGAGCCCGAGCCTTAGCCTAGGGGAGCCCTAGCCTGAGGCCTAGGGGTGCCCTAGCCTGAGGGCTAGGGGAGCCCGAGCCTTAGCCTAGGGGAGCCCTAGCCTGAGGCCTAGGGGTGCCCTAGCCTGAGGGCTAGGGTAGCCCGAGCCTTAGCCTAGGGGAGCCCTAGCCTGAGGCCTAGGGGTGCCCTAGCCTGAGGGCTAGGGGAGCCCGAGCCTTAGCCTAGGGGAGCCCTAGCCTGAGGCCTAGGGGTGCCCTAGCCTGAGGGCTAGGGGAGCCCGAGCCTTAGCCTAGGGGAGCCCTAGCCTGAGGCCTAGGGGTGCCCTAGCCTGAGGGCTAGGGGAGCCCGAGCCTTAGCCTAGGGGAGCCCTAGCCTGAGGCCTAGGGGTGCCCTAGCCTGAGGGCTAGGGGAGCCCGAGCCTTAGCCTAGGGGAGCCCTAGCATGAGGCCTAGGGGTGCCCTAGCCTGAGGGCTAGGGGAGCCCGAGCCTTAGCCTAGGGGAGCCCTAGCCTGAGGCCTAGGGGTGCCCTAGCTTGAGGGCTAGGGGAGCCCGAGCCTTAGCCTAGGGGAGCCCTAGCCTGAGGCCTAGGGGTGCCCTAGCCTGAGGGCTAGGGGAGCCCGAGCCTTAGCCTAGGGGAGCCCTAGCATGAGGCCTAGGGGTGCCCTAGCCTGAGGGCTAGGGGAGCCCGAGCCTTAGCCTAGGGGAGCCCTAGCCTGAGGCCTAGGGGTGCCCTAGCCTGAGGGCTAGGGGAGCCCTCGCCTTAGCCTAGGGGAGCCCTGAGGCCTGGGCTAGGGGTGCCCTAGCCTGAGGGCTAGGGGAGCCCTCGCCTTAGCCTAGGGGAGCCCTAGCCTAAAGCCTAGGGGTGCCCTAGCCTGAGGGCTAGGGGAGCCCTCGCCTTAGCCTAGGGGAGCCTAAAGCCTAGGGGTGCCCTAGCCTGAGGGCTAGGGGAGCCCTCGCCTTAGCCTAGGGGAGCCTAAAGCCTAGGGGTGCCCTAGCCTGAGGGCTAGGGGAGCCCTCGCCTTAGCCTAGGGGAGCCTAAAGCCTAGGGGTGCCCTAGCCTGAGGGCTAGGGGAGCCCTCGCCTTAGCCTAGGGGAGCCTAAAGCCTAGGGGTGCCCTAGCCTGAGGGCTAGGGGAGCCCTCGCCTTAGCCTAGGGGAGCCTAAAGCCTAGGGGTGCCCTAGCCTGAGGGCTAGGGGAGCCCTCGCCTTAGCCTAGGGGAGCCTAAAGCCTAGGGGTGCCCTAGCCTGAGGGCTAGGGGAGCCCTCGCCTTAGCCTAGGGGAGCCTAAAGCCTAGGGGTGCCCTAGCCTGAGGGCTAGGGGAGCCCTCGCCTTAGCCTAGGGGAGCCTAAAGCCTAGGGGTGCCCTAGCCTGAGGGCTAGGGGAGCCCTAGCCTTAGCCTAGGGGAGCCTAAAGCCTAGGGGTGCCCTAGCCTGAGGGCTAGGGGAGCCCTAGCCTTAGCCTAGGGGAGCCTAAAGCCTAGGGGTGCCCTAGCCTGAGGGCTAGGGGAGCCCTAGCCTTAGCCTAGGGGAGCCTAAAGCCTAGGGGTGCCCTAGCCTGAGGGCTAGGGGAGCCCTAGCCTTAGCCTAGGGGAGCCTAAAGCCTAGGGGTGCCCTAGCCTGAGGGCTAGGGGAGCCCTAGCCTTAGCCTAGGGGAGCCTAAAGCCTAGGGGTGCCCTAGCCTGAGGGCTAGGGGAGCCCTAGCCTTAGCCTAGGGGAGCCTAAAGCCTAGGGGTGCCCTAGCCTGAGGGCTAGGGGAGCCCTAGCCTTAGCCTAGGGGAGCCTAAAGCCTAGGGGTGCCCTAGCCTGAGGGCTAGGGGAGCCCGAGCCTTAGCCTAGGGGAGCCCTAGCCTGAAGCCTAGGGGTGCCCTAGCCTGAGGGCTAGGGGAGCCCGAGCCTTAGCCTAGGGGAGCCCTAGCCTGAGGCCTAGGGGTGCCCTAGCCTGAGGGCTAGGGGAGCCCGAGCCTTAGCCTAGGGGAGCCCTAGCCTGAGGCCTAGGGGTGCCCTAGCCTGAGGGCTAGGGGAGCCCGAGCCTTAGCCTAGGGGAGCCCTAGCCTGAGGCCTAGGGGTGCCCTAGCCTGAGGGCTAGGGGAGCCCGAGCCTTAGCCTAGGGGAGCCCTAGCCTGAGGCCTAGGGGTGCCCTAGCCTGAGGGCTAGGGGAGCCCGAGCCTTAGCCTAGGGGAGCCCTAGCCTGAGGCCTAGGGGTGCCCTAGCCTGAGGGCTAGGGGAGCCCGAGCCTTAGCCTAGGGGAGCCCTAGCCTGAGGCCTAGGGGTGCCCTAGCCTGAGGGCTAGGGGAGCCCGAGCCTTAGCCTAGGGGAGCCCTAGCCTGAGGCCTAGGGGTGCCCTAGCCTGAGGGCTAGGGGAGCCCGAGCCTTAGCCTAGGGGAGCCCTAGCCTGAGGCCTAGGGGTGCCCTAGCCTGAGGGCTAGGGGAGCCCGAGCCTTAGCCTAGGGGAGCCCTAGCCTGAGGCCTAGGGGTGCCCTAGCCTGAGGGCTAGGGGAGCCCGAGCCTTAGCCTAGGGGAGCCCTAGCCTGAGGCCTAGGGGTGCCCTAGCCTGAGGGCTAGGGGAGCCCGAGCCTTAGCCTAGGGGAGCCCTAGCCTGAGGCCTAGGGGTGCCCTAGCCTGAGGGCTAGGGGAGCCCGAGCCTTAGCCTAGGGGAGCCCTAGCCTGAGGCCTAGGGGTGCCCTAGCCTGAGGGCTAGGGGAGCCCGAGCCTTAGCCTAGGGGAGCCCTAGCCTGAGGCCTAGGGGTGCCCTAGCCTGAGGGCTAGGGGAGCCCGAGCCTTAGCCTAGGGGAGCCCTAGCCTGAGGCCTAGGGGTGCCCTAGCCTGAGGGCTAGGGGAGCCCGAGCCTTAGCCTAGGGGAGCCCTAGCCTGAGGCCTAGGGGTGCCCTAGCCTGAGGGCTAGGGGAGCCCGAGCCTTAGCCTAGGGGAGCCCTAGCCTGAGGCCTAGGGGTGCCCTAGCCTGAGGGCTAGGGGAGCCCGAGCCTTAGCCTAGGGGAGCCCTAGCCTGAGGCCTAGGGGTGCCCTAGCCTGAGGGCTAGGGGAGCCCGAGCCTTAGCCTAGGGGAGCCCTAGCCTGAGGCCTAGGGGTGCCCTAGCCTGAGGGCTAGGGGAGCCCGAGCCTTAGCCTAGGGGAGCCCTAGCCTGAGGCCTAGGGGTGCCCTAGCCTGAGGGCTAGGGGAGCCCGAGCCTTAGCCTAGGGGAGCCCTAGCCTGAGGCCTAGGGGTGCCCTAGCCTGAGGGCTAGGGGAGCCCGAGCCTTAGCCTAGGGGAGCCCTAGCCTGAGGCCTAGGGGTGCCCTAGCCTGAGGGCTAGGGGAGCCCGAGCCTTAGCCTAGGGGAGCCCTAGCCTGAGGCCTAGGGGTGCCCTAGCCTGAGGGCTAGGGGAGCCCGAGCCTTAGCCTAGGGGAGCCCTAGCCTGAGGCCTAGGGGTGCCCTAGCCTGAGGGCTAGGGGAGCCCGAGCCTTAGCCTAGGGGAGCCCTAGCCTGAGGCCTAGGGGTGCCCTAGCCTGAGGGCTAGGGGAGCCCGAGCCTTAGCCTAGGGGAGCCCTAGCCTGAGGCCTAGGGGTGCCCTAGCCTGAGGGCTAGGGGAGCCCGAGCCTTAGCCTAGGGGAGCCCTAGCCTGAGGCCTAGGGGTGCCCTAGCCTGAGGGCTAGGGGAGCCCGAGCCTTAGCCTAGGGGAGCCCTAGCCTGAGGCCTAGGGGTGCCCTAGCCTGAGGGCTAGGGGAGCCCGAGCCTTAGCCTAGGGGAGCCCTAGCCTGAGGCCTAGGGGTGCCCTAGCCTGAGGGCTAGGGGAGCCCGAGCCTTAGCCTAGGGGAGCCCTAGCCTGAGGCCTAGGGGTGCCCTAGCCTGAGGGCTAGGGGAGCCCGAGCCTTAGCCTAGGGGAGCCCTAGCCTGAGGCCTAGGGGTGCCCTAGCCTGAGGGCTAGGGGAGCCCGAGCCTTAGCCTAGGGGAGCCCTAGCCTGAGGCCTAGGGGTGCCCTAGCCTGAGGGCTAGGGGAGCCCGAGCCTTAGCCTAGGGGAGCCCTAGCCTGAGGCCTAGGGGTGCCCTAGCCTGAGGGCTAGGGGAGCCCGAGCCTTAGCCTAGGGGAGCCCTAGCCTGAGGCCTAGGGGTGCCCTAGCCTGAGGGCTAGGGGAGCCCGAGCCTTAGCCTAGGGGAGCCCTAGCCTGAGGCCTAGGGGTGCCCTAGCCTGAGGGCTAGGGGAGCCCGAGCCTTAGCCTAGGGGAGCCCTAGCCTGAGGCCTAGGGGTGCCCTAGCCTGAGGGCTAGGGGAGCCCGAGCCTTAGCCTAGGGGAGCCCTAGCCTGAGGCCTAGGGGTGCCCTAGCCTGAGGGCTAGGGGAGCCCGAGCCTTAGCCTAGGGGAGCCCTAGCCTGAGGCCTAGGGGTGCCCTAGCCTGAGGGCTAGGGGAGCCCGAGCCTTAGCCTAGGGGAGCCCTAGCCTGAGGCCTAGGGGTGCCCTAGCCTGAGGGCTAGGGGAGCCCGAGCCTTAGCCTAGGGGAGCCCTAGCCTGAGGCCTAGGGGTGCCCTAGCCTGAGGGCTAGGGGAGCCCGAGCCTTAGCCTAGGGGAGCCCTAGCCTGAGGCCTAGGGGTGCCCTAGCCTGAGGGCTAGGGGAGCCCGAGCCTTAGCCTAGGGGAGCCCTAGCCTGAGGCCTAGGGGTGCCCTAGCCTGAGGGCTAGGGGAGCCCGAGCCTTAGCCTAGGGGAGCCCTAGCCTGAGGCCTAGGGGTGCCCTAGCCTGAGGGCTAGGGGAGCCCGAGCCTTAGCCTAGGGGAGCCCTAGCCTGAGGCCTAGGGGTGCCCTAGCCTGAGGGCTAGGGGAGCCCGAGCCTTAGCCTAGGGGAGCCCTAGCCTGAGGCCTAGGGGTGCCCTAGCCTGAGGGCTAGGGGAGCCCGAGCCTTAGCCTAGGGGAGCCCTAGCCTGAGGCCTAGGGGTGCCCTAGCCTGAGGGCTAGGGGAGCCCGAGCCTTAGCCTAGGGGAGCCCTAGCCTGAGGCCTAGGGGTGCCCTAGCCTGAGGGCTAGGGGAGCCCGAGCCTTAGCCTAGGGGAGCCCTAGCCTGAGGCCTAGGGGTGCCCTAGCCTGAGGGCTAGGGGAGCCCGAGCCTTAGCCTAGGGGAGCCCTAGCCTGAGGCCTAGGGGTGCCCTAGCCTGAGGGCTAGGGGAGCCCGAGCCTTAGCCTAGGGGAGCCCTAGCCTGAGGCCTAGGGGTGCCCTAGCCTGAGGGCTAGGGGAGCCCGAGCCTTAGCCTAGGGGAGCCCTAGCCTGAGGCCTAGGGGTGCCCTAGCCTGAGGGCTAGGGGAGCCCGAGCCTTAGCCTAGGGGAGCCCTAGCCTGAGGCCTAGGGGTGCCCTAGCCTGAGGGCTAGGGGAGCCCTCGCCTTAGCCTAGGGGAGCCCTAGCCTGAGGCCTAGGGGTGCCCTAGCCTGAGGGCTAGGGGAGCCCTCGCCTTAGCCTAGGGGAGCCCTAGCCTAAAGCCTAGGGTGCCCTAGCCTGAGGGCTAGGGGAGCCCTCGCCTTAGCCTAGGGGTGCCTAAAGCCTAGGGGTGCCCTAGCCTGAGGGCTAGGGGAGCCCTCGCCTTAGCCTAGGGGGGCCTAAAGCCTAGGGGTGCCCTAGCCTGAGGGCTAGGGGAGCCCTCGCCTTAGCCTAGGGGAGCCTAAAGCCTAGGGGTGCCCAAGCCTGAGGGCTAGGGGAGCCCTCGCCTTAGCCTAGGGGAGCCTAAAGCCTAGGGGTGCCCTAGCCTGAGGGCTAGGGGAGCCCTCGCCTTAGCCTAGGGGAGCCTAAAGCCTAGGGGTGCCCTAGCCTGAGGGCTAGGGGAGCCCTCGCCTTAGCCTAGGGGAGCCTAAAGCCTAGGGGTGCCCTAGCCTGAGGGCTAGGGGAGCCCTCGCCTTAGCCTAGGGGAGCCTAAAGCCTAGGGGTGCCCTAGCCTGAGGGCTAGGGGAGCCCTAGCCTTAGCCTAGGGGAGCCTAAAGCCTAGGGGTGCCCTAGCCTGAGGGCTAGGGGAGCCCTAGCCTTAGCCTAGGGGAGCCTAAAGCCTAGGGGTGCCCTAGCCTGAGGGCTAGGGGAGCCCTAGCCTTAGCCTAGGGGAGCCTAAAGCCTAGGGGTGCCCTAGCCTGAGGGCTAGGGGAGCCCTAGCCTTAGCCTAGGGGAGCCTAAAGCCTAGGGGTGCCCTAGCCTGAGGGCTAGGGGAGCCCTAGCCTTAGCCTAGGGGAGCCTAAAGCCTAGGGGTGCCCTAGCCTGAGGGCTAGGGGAGCCCTAGCCTTAGCCTAGGGGAGCCTAAAGCCTAGGGGTGCCCTAGCCTGAGGGCTAGGGGAGCCCTAGCCTTAGCCTAGGGGAGCCTAAAGCCTAGGGGTGCCCTAGCCTGAGGGCTAGGGGAGCCCGAGCCTTAGCCTAGGGGAGCCCTAGCCTGAGGCCTAGGGGTGCCCTAGCCTGAGGGCTAGGGGAGCCCGAGCCTTAGCCTAGGGGAGCCCTAGCCTGAGGCCTAGGGGTGCCCTAGCCTGAGGGCTAGGGGAGCCCGAGCCTTAGCCTAGGGGAGCCCTAGCCTGAGGCCTAGGGGTGCCCTAGCCTGAGGGCTAGGGGAGCCCGAGCCTTAGCCTAGGGGAGCCCTAGCCTGAGGCCTAGGGGTGCCCTAGCCTGAGGGCTAGGGGAGCCCGAGCCTTAGCCTAGGGGAGCCCTAGCCTGAGGCCTAGGGGTGCCCTAGCCTGAGGGCTAGGGGAGCCCGAGCCTTAGCCTAGGGGAGCCCTAGCCTGAGGCCTAGGGGTGCCCTAGCCTGAGGGCTAGGGGAGCCCGAGCCTTAGCCTAGGGGAGCCCTAGCCTGAGGCCTAGGGGTGCCCTAGCCTGAGGGCTAGGGGAGCCCTCGCCTTAGCCTAGGGGAGCCCTAGCCTGAGGCCTAGGGGTGCCCTAGCCTGAGGGCTAGGGGAGCCCGAGCCTTAGCCTAGGGGAGCCCTAGCCTGAGGCCTAGGGGTGCCCTAGCCTGAGGGCTAGGGGAGCCCGAGCCTTAGCCTAGGGGAGCCCTAGCCTGAGGCCTAGGGGTGCCCTAGCCTGAGGGCTAGGGGAGCCCGAGCCTTAGCCTAGGGGAGCCCTAGCCTGAGGCCTAGGGGTGCCCTAGCCTGAGGGCTAGGGGAGCCCGAGCCTTAGCCTAGGGGAGCCCTAGCCTGAGGCCTAGGGGTGCCCTAGCCTGAGGGCTAGGGGAGCCCGAGCCTTAGCCTAGGGGAGCCCTAGCCTGAGGCCTAGGGGTGCCCTAGCCTGAGGGCTAGGGGAGCCCGAGCCTTAGCCTAGGGGAGCCCTAGCCTGAGGCCTAGGGGTGCCCTAGCCTGAGGGCTAGGGGAGCCCGAGCCTTAGCCTAGGGGAGCCCTAGCCTGAGGCCTAGGGGTGCCCTAGCCTGAGGGCTAGGGGAGCCCGAGCCTTAGCCTAGGGGAGCCCTAGCCTGAGGCCTAGGGGTGCCCTAGCCTGAGGGCTAGGGGAGCCCGAGCCTTAGCCTAGGGGAGCCCTAGCCTGAGGCCTAGGGGTGCCCTAGCCTGAGGGCTAGGGGAGCCCGAGCCTTAGCCTAGGGGAGCCCTAGCCTGAGGCCTAGGGGTGCCCTAGCCTGAGGGCTAGGGGAGCCCGAGCCTTAGCCTAGGGGAGCCCTAGCATGAGGCCTAGGGGTGCCCTAGCCTGAGGGCTAGGGGAGCCCGAGCCTTAGCCTAGGGGAGCCCTAGCCTGAGGCCTAGGGGTGCCCTAGCCTGAGGGCTAGGGGAGCCCTCGCCTTAGCCTAGGGGAGCCCTAGCCTGAGGCCTAGGGGTGCCCTAGCCTGAGGGCTAGGGGAGCCCTCGCCTTAGCCTAGGGGAGCCCTAGCCTAAAGCCTAGGGGTGCCCTAGCCTGAGGGCTAGGGTAGCCCTCGCCTTAGCCTAGGGGAGCCTAAAGCCTAGGGGTGCCCTAGCCTGAGGGCTAGGGGAGCCCTCGCCTTAGCCTAGGGGAGCCTAAAGCCTAGGGGTGCCCTAGCCTGAGGGCTAGGGGAGCCCTCGCCTTAGCCTAGGGGAGCCTAAAGCCTAGGGGTGCCCTAGCCTGAGGGCTAGGGGAGCCCTCGCCTTAGCCTAGGGGAGCCTAAAGCCTAGGGGTGCCCTAGCCTGAGGGCTAGGGGAGCCCTCGCCTTAGCCTAGGGGAGCCTAAAGCCTAGGGGTGCCCTAGCCTGAGGGCTAGGGGAGCCCTCGCCTTAGCCTAGGGGAGCCTAAAGCCTAGGGGTGCCCTAGCCTGAGGGCTAGGGGAGCCCTAGCCTTAGCCTAGGGGAGCCTAAAGCCTAGGGGTGCCCTAGCCTGAGGGCTAGGGGAGCCCTAGCCTTAGCCTAGGGGAGCCTAAAGCCTAGGGGTGCCCTAGCCTGAGGGCTAGGGGAGCCCTAGCCTTAGCCTAGGGGAGCCTAAAGCCTAGGGGTGCCCTAGCCTGAGGGCTAGGGGAGCCCTAGCCTTAGCCTAGGGGAGCCTAAAGCCTAGGGGTGCCCTAGCCTGAGGGCTAGGGGAGCCCTAGCCTTAGCCTAGGGGAGCCTAAAGCCTAGGGGTGCCCTAGCCTGAGGGCTAGGGGAGCCCTAGCCTTAGCCTAGGGGAGCCTAAAGCCTAGGGGTGCCCTAGCCTGAGGGCTAGGGGAGCCCTAGCCTTAGCCTAGGGGAGCCTAAAGCCTAGGGGTGCCCTAGCCTGAGGGCTAGGGGAGCCCTAGCCTTAGCCTAGGGGAGCCTAAAGCCTAGGGGTGCCCTAGCCTGAGGGCTAGGGGAGCCCTAGCCTTAGCCTAGGGGAGCCTAAAGCCTAGGGGTGCCCTAGCCTGAGGGCTAGGGGAGCCCTAGCCTTAGCCTAGGGGAGCCCTAGCCTGAAGCCTAGGGGTGCCCTAGCCTGAGGGCTAGGGGAGCCCGAGCCTTAGCCTAGGGGAGCCCTAGCCTGAAGCCTAAGGGGTGCCCTAGCCTGAGGGCTAGGGGAGCCCGAGCCTTAGCCTAGGGGAGCCCTAGCCTGAGGCCTAGGGGTGCCCTAGCCTGAGGGCTAGGGGAGCCCGAGCCTTAGCCTAGGGGAGCCCTAGCCTGAGGCCTAGGGGTGCCCTAGCCTGAGGGCTAGGGAGCCCGAGCCTTAGCCTAGGGGAGCCCTAGCCTGAGGCCTAGGGGTGCCCTAGCCTGAGGGCTAGGGGAGCCCGAGCCTTAGCCTAGGGGAGCCCTAGCCTGAGGCCTAGGGGTGCCCTAGCCTGAGGGCTAGGGGAGCCCGAGCCTTAGCCTAGGGGAGCCCTAGCCTGAGGCCTAGGGGTGCCCTAGCCTGAGGGCTAGGGGAGCCCGAGCCTTAGCCTAGGGGAGCCCTAGCCTGAGGCCTAGGGGTGCCCTAGCCTGAGGGCTAGGGGAGCCCGAGCCTTAGCCTAGGGGAGCCCTAGCCTGAGGCCTAGGGGTGCCCTAGCCTGAGGGCTAGGGGAGCCCGAGCCTTAGCCTAGGGGAGCCCTAGCCTGAGACCTAGGGGTGCCCTAGCCTGAGGGCTAGGGGAGCCCGAGCCTTAGCCTAGGGGAGCCCTAGCCTGAGGCCTAGGGGTGCCCTAGCCTGAGGGCTTGGGGAGCCCGAGCCTTAGCCTAGGGGAGCCCTAGCCTGAGGCCTAGGGGTGCCCTAGCCTGAGGGCTAGGGGAGCCCGAGCCTTAGCCTAGGGGAGCCCTAGCCTGAGGCCTAGGGGTGCCCTAGCCTGAGGGCTAGGGGAGCCCGAGCCTTAGCCTAGGGGAGCCCTAGCCTGAGGCCTAGGGGTGCCCTAGCCTGAGGGCTAGGGGAGCCCGAGCCTTAGCCTAGGGGAGCCCTAGCCTGAGGCCTAGGGGTGCCCTAGCCTGAGGGCTAGGGGAGCCCGAGCCTTAGCCTAGGGGAGCCCTAGCCTGAGGCCTAGGGGTGCCCTAGCCTGAGGGCTAGGGGAGCCCGAGCCTTAGCCTAGGGGAGCCCTAGCCTGAGGCCTAGGGGTGCCCTAGCCTGAGGGCTAGGGGAGCCCGAGCCTTAGCCTAGGGGAGCCCTAGCCTGAGGCCTAGGGGTGCCCTAGCCTGAGGGCTAGGGGAGCCCGAGCCTTAGCCTAGGGGAGCCCTAGCCTGAGGCCTAGGGGTGCCCTAGCCTGAGGGCTAGGGGAGCCCGAGCCTTAGCCTAGGGGAGCCCTAGCCTGAGGCCTAGGGGTGCCCTAGCCTGAGGGCTAGGGGAGCCCGAGCC
Source organism: Tenrec ecaudatus (assembly GCF_050624435.1). Taxonomy (NCBI): domain Eukaryota; kingdom Metazoa; phylum Chordata; class Mammalia; order Afrosoricida; family Tenrecidae; genus Tenrec; species Tenrec ecaudatus. The sequence goes on from NW_027457796.1 coordinate 65,228, forward strand.
TTAGCCTAGGGGAGCCCTAGCCTGAGGCCTAGGGGTGCCCTAGCCTGAGGGCTAGGGGAGCCCGAGCCTTAGCCTAGGGGAGCCCTAGCCTGAGGCCTAGGGGTGCCCTAGCCTGAGGGCTAGGGGAGCCCGAGCCTTAGCCTAGGGGAGCCCTAGCCTGAGGCCTAGGGGTGCCCTAGCCTGAGGGCTAGGGGAGCCCGAGCCTTAGCCTAGGGGAGCCCTAGCCTGAGGCCTAGGGGTGCCCTAGCCTGAGGGCTAGGGGAGCCCGAGCCTTAGCCTAGGGGAGCCCTAGCCTGAGGCCTAGGGGTGCCCTAGCCTGAGGGCTAGGGGAGCCCGAGCCTTAGCCTAGGGGAGCCCTAGCCTGAGGCCTAGGGGTGCCCTAGCCTGAGGGCTAGGGGAGCCCGAGCCTTAGCCTAGGGGAGCCCTAGCCTGAGGCCTAGGGGTGCCCTAGCCTGAGGGCTAGGGGAGCCCGAGCCTTAGCCTAGGGGAGCCCTAGCCTGAGGCCTAGGGGTGCCCTAGCCTGAGGGCTAGGGGAGCCCGAGCCTTAGCCTAGGGGAGCCCTAGCCTGAGGCCTAGGGGTGCCCTAGCCTGAGGGCTAGGGGAGCCCGAGCCTTAGCCTAGGGGAGCCCTAGCCTGAGGCCTAGGGGTGCCCTAGCCTGAGGGCTAGGGGAGCCCGAGCCTTAGCCTAGGGGAGCCCTAGCCTGAGGCCTAGGGGTGCCCTAGCCTGAGGGCTAGGGGAGCCCGAGCCTTAGCCTAGGGGAGCCCTAGCCTGAGGCCTAGGGGTGCCCTAGCCTGAGGGCTAGGGGAGCCCGAGCCTTAGCCTAGGGGAGCCCTAGCCTGAGGCCTAGGGGTGCCCTAGCCTGAGGGCTAGGGGAGCCCGAGCCTTAGCCTAGGGGAGCCCTAGCCTGAGGCCTAGGGGTGCCCTAGCCTGAGGGCTAGGGGAGCCCGAGCCTTAGCCTAGGGGAGCCCTAGCCTGAGGCCTAGGGGTGCCCTAGCCTGAGGGCTAGGGGAGCCCGAGCCTTAGCCTAGGGGAGCCCTAGCCTGAGGCCTAGGGGTGCCCTAGCCTGAGGGCTAGGGGAGCCCGAGCCTTAGCCTAGGGGAGCCCTAGCCTGAGGCCTAGGGGTGCCCTAGCCTGAGGGCTAGGGGAGCCCGAGCCTTAGCCTAGGGGAGCCCTAGCCTGAGGCCTAGGGGTGCCCTAGCCTGAGGGCTAGGGGAGCCCGAGCCTTAGCCTAGGGGAGCCCTAGCCTGAGGCCTAGGGGTGCCCTAGCCTGAGGGCTAGGGGAGCCCGAGCCTTAGCCTAGGGGAGCCCTAGCCTGAGGCCTAGGGTGCCCTAGCCTGAGGGCTAGGGGAGCCCGAGCCTTAGCCTAGGGGAGCCCTAGCCTGAGGCCTAGGGGTGCCCTAGCCTGAGGGCTAGGGGAGCCCGAGCCTTAGCCTAGGGGAGCCCTAGCCTGAGGCCTAGGGGTGCCCTAGCCTGAGGGCTAGGGGAGCCCGAGCCTTAGCCTAGGGGAGCCCTAGCCTGAGGCCTAGGGGTGCCCTAGCCTGAGGGCTAGGGGAGCCCGAGCCTTAGCCTAGGGGAGCCCTAGCCTGAGGCCTAGGGGTGCCCTAGCCTGAGGGCTAGGGGAGCCCGAGCCTTAGCCTAGGGGAGCCCTAGCCTGAGGCCTAGGGGTGCCCTAGCCTGAGGGCTAGGGGAGCCCGAGCCTTAGCCTAGGGGAGCCCTAGCCTGAGGCCTAGGGGTGCCCTAGCCTGAGGGCTAGGGGAGCCCGAGCCTTAGCCTAGGGGAGCCCTAGCCTGAGGCCTAGGGGTGCCCTAGCCTGAGGGCTAGGGGAGCCCGAGCCTTAGCCTAGGGGAGCCCTAGCCTGAGGCCTAGGGGTGCCCTAGCCTGAGGGCTAGGGGAGCCCGAGCCTTAGCCTAGGGGAGCCCTAGCCTGAGGCCTAGGGGTGCCCTAGCCTGAGGGCTAGGGGAGCCCGAGCCTTAGCCTAGGGGAGCCCTAGCCTGAGGCCTAGGGGTGCCCTAGCCTGAGGGCTAGGGGAGCCCGAGCCTTAGCCTAGGGGAGCCCTAGCCTGAGGCCTAGGGGTGCCCTAGCCTGAGGGCTAGGGGAGCCCTCGCCTTAGCCTAGGGGAGCCCTAGCCTAAAGCCTAGGGGTGCCCTAGCCTGAGGGCTAGGGGAGCCCTCGCCTTAGCCTAGGGGAGCCTAAAGCCTAGGGGTGCACTAGCCTGAGGGCTAGGGGAGCCCTCGCCTTAGCCTAGGGGAGCCTAAAGCCTAGGGGTGCCCTAGCCTGAGGGCTAGGGGAGCCCTCGCCTTAGCCTAGGGGAGCCTAAAGCCTAGGGGTGCCCTAGCCTGAGGGCTAGGGGAGCCCTCGCCTTAGCCTAGGGGAGCCTAAAGCCTAGGGGTGCCCTAGCCTGAGGGCTAGGGGAGCCCTCGCCTTAGCCTAGGGGAGCCTAAAGCCTAGGGGTGCCCTAGCCTGAGGGCTAGGGGAGCCCTCGCCTTAGCCTAGGGGAGCCTAAAGCCTAGGGGTGCCCTAGCCTGAGGGCTAGGGGAGCCCTCGCCTTAGCCTAGGGGAGCCTAAAGCCTAGGGGTGCCCTAGCCTGAGGGCTAGGGGAGCCCTCGCCTTAGCCTAGGGGAGCCTAAAGCCTAGGGGTGCCCTAGCCTGAGGGCTAGGGGAGCCCTAGCCTTAGCCTAGGGGAGCCTAAAGCCTAGGGGTGCCCTAGCCTGAGGGCTAGGGGAGCCCTAGCCTTAGCCTAGGGGAGCCTAAAGCCTAGGGGTGCCCTAGCCTGAGGGCTAGGGGAGCCCTAGCCTTAGCCTAGGGGAGCCTAAAGCCTAGGGGTGCCCTAGCCTGAGGGCTAGGGGAGCCCTAGCCTTAGCCTAGGGGAGCCTAAAGCCTAGGGGTGCCCTAGCCTGAGGGCTAGGGGAGCCCTAGCCTTAGCCTAGGGGAGCCTAAAGCCTAGGGGTGCCCTAGCCTGAGGGCTAGGGGAGCCCTAGCCTTAGCCTAGGGGAGCCTAAAGCCTAGGGGTGCCCTAGCCTGAGGGCTAGGGGAGCCCTAGCCTTAGCCTAGGGGAGCCTAAAGCCTAGGGGTGCCCTAGCCTGAGGGCTAGGGGAGCCCTAGCCTTAGCCTAGGGGAGCCTAAAGCCTAGGGGTGCCCTAGCCTGAGGGCTAGGGGAGCCCTAGCCTTAGCCTAGGGGAGCCTAAAGCCTAGGGTGCCCTAGCCTGAGGGCTAGGGGAGCCCTAGCCTTAGCCTAGGGGAGCCTAAAGCCTAGGGGTGCCCTAGCCTGAGGGCTAGGGGAGCCCTAGCCTTAGCCTAGGGGAGCCTAAAGCCTAGGGGTGCCCTAGCCTGAGGGCTAGGGGAGCCCTAGCCTTAGCCTAGGGGAGCCTAAAGCCTAGGGGTGCCCTAGCCTGAGGGCTAGGGGAGCCCTAGCCTTAGCCTAGGGGAGCCTAAAGCCTAGGGGTGCCCTAGCCTGAGGGCTAGGGGAGCCCTAGCCTTAGCCTAGGGGAGCCTAAAGCCTAGGGGTGCCCTAGCCTGAGGGCTAGGGGAGCCCTAGCCTTAGCCTAGGGGAGCCTAAAGCCTAGGGGTGCCCTAGCCTGAGGGCTAGGGGAGCCCGAGCCTTAGCCTAGGGGAGCCTAAAGCCTAGGGGTGCCCTAGCCTGAGGGCTAGGGGAGCCCGAGCCTTAGCCTAGGGGAGCCTAGCCTGAAGCCTAGGGGTGCCCTAGCCTGAGGGCTAGGGGAGCCCGAGCCTTAGCCTAGGGGAGCCTAGCCTGAAGCCTAGGGGTGCCCTAGCCTGAGGGCTAGGGGAGCCCGAGCCTTAGCCTAGGGGAGCCCTAGCCTGAAGCCTAGGGGTGCCCTAGCCTGAGGGCTAGGGGAGCCCGAGCCTTAGCCTAGGGGAGCCCTAGCCTGAGGCCTAGGGGTGCCCTAGCCTGAGGGCTAGGGGAGCCCGAGCCTTAGCCTAGGGGAGCCCTAGCCTGAGCCTAGGGGTGCCCTAGCCTGAGGGCTAGGGGAGCCCGAGCCTTAGCCTAGGGGAGCCCTAGCCTGAGGCCTAGGGGTGCCCTAGCCTGAGGGCTAGGGGAGCCCGAGCCTTAGCCTAGGGGAGCCCTAGCCTGAGGCCTAGGGGTGCCCTAGCCTGAGGGCTAGGGGAGCCCGAGCCTTAGCCTAGGGGAGCCCTAGCCTGAGGCCTAGGGGTGCCCTAGCCTGAGGGCTAGGGGAGCCCGAGCCTTAGCCTAGGGGAGCCCTAGCCTGAGGCCTAGGGGTGCCCTAGCCTGAGGGCTAGGGGAGCCCGAGCCTTAGCCTAGGGGAGCCCTAGCCTGAGGCCTAGGGTGCCCTAGCCTGAGGGCTAGGGGAGCCCGAGCCTTAGCCTAGGGGAGCCCTAGCCTGAGGCCTAGGGGTGCCCTAGCCTGAGGGCTAGGGGAGCCCGAGCCTTAGCCTAGGGGAGCCCTAGCCTGAGGCCTAGGGGTGCCCTAGCCTGAGGGCTAGGGGAGCCCGAGCCTTAGCCTAGGGGAGCCCTAGCCTGAGGCCTAGGGGTGCCCTAGCCTGAGGGCTTGGGGAGCCCGAGCCTTAGCCTAGGGGAGCCCTAGCCTGAGGCCTAGGGGTGCCCTAGCCTGAGGGCTTGGGGAGCCCGAGCCTTAGCCTAGGGGAGCCCTAGCCTGAGGCCTAGGGGTGCCCTAGCCTGAGGGCTAGGGGAGCCCGAGCCTTAGCCTAGGGGAGCCCTAGCCTGAGGCCTAGGGGTGCCCTAGCCTGAGGGCTAGGGGAGCCCGAGCCTTAGCCTAGGGGAGCCCTAGCCTGAGGCCTAGGGGTGCCCTAGCCTGAGGGCTAGGGGAGCCCGAGCCTTAGCCTAGGGGAGCCCTAGCCTGAGGCCTAGGGGTGCCCTAGCCTGAGGGCTAGGGGAGCCCGAGCCTTAGCCTAGGGGAGCCCTAGCCTGAGGCCTAGGGGTGCCCTAGCCTGAGGGCTAGGGGAGCCCGAGCCTTAGCCTAGGGGAGCCCTAGCCTGAGGCCTAGGGGTGCCCTAGCCTGAGGGCTAGGGGAGCCCGAGCCTTAGCCTAGGGGAGCCCTAGCCTGAGGCCTAGGGGTGCCCTAGCCTGAGGGCTAGGGGAGCCCGAGCCTTAGCCTAGGGGAGCCCTAGCCTGAGGCCTAGGGGTGCCCTAGCCTGAGGGCTTGGGGAGCCCGAGCCTTAGCCTAGGGGAGCCCTAGCCTGAGGCCTAGGGGTGCCCTAGCCTGAGGGCTAGGGGAGCCCGAGCCTTAGCCTAGGGGAGCCCTAGCCTGAGGCCTAGGGGTGCCCTAGCCTGAGGGCTAGGGGAGCCCGAGCCTTAGCCTAGGGGAGCCCTAGCCTGAGGCCTAGGGGTGCCCTAGCCTGAGGGCTAGGGGAGCCCGAGCCTTAGCCTAGGGGAGCCCTAGCCTGAGGCCTAGGGGTGCCCTAGCCTGAGGGCTAGGGGAGCCCGAGCCTTAGCCTAGGGGAGCCCTAGCCTGAGGCCTAGGGGTGCCCTAGCCTGAGGGCTAGGGGAGCCCGAGCCTTAGCCTAGGGGAGCCCTAGCCTGAGGCCTAGGGGTGCCCTAGCCTGAGGGCTAGGGGAGCCCGAGCCTTAGCCTAGGGGAGCCCTAGCCTGAGGCCTAGGGGTGCCCTAGCCTGAGGGCTAGGGGAGCCCCAGCCTTAGCCTAGGGGAGCCCTAGCCTGAGGCCTAGGGGTGCCCTAGCCTGAGGGCTAGGGGAGCCCGAGCCTTAGCCTAGGGGAGCCCTAGCCTGAGGCCTAGGGGTGCCCTAGCCTGAGGGCTAGGGGAGCCCGAGCCTTAGCCTAGGGGAGCCCTAGCCTAAAGCCTAGGGGTGCCCTAGCCTGAGGGCTAGGGGAGCCCTCGCCTTAGCCTAGGGGAGCCCTAGCCTAAATCCTAGGGGTGCCCTAGCCTGAGGGCTAGGGGAGCCCTCGCCTTAGCCTAGGGGAGCCCTAGCCTAAAGCCTAGGGGTGCCCTAGCCTGAGGGCTAGGGGAGCCCTCGCCTTAGCCTAGGGGAGCCTAAAGCCTAGGGGTGCCCTAGCCTGAGGGCTAGGGGAGCCCTCGCCTTAGCCTAGGGGAGCCTAAAGCCTAGGGGTGCCCTAGCCTGAGGGCTAGGGGAGCCCTCGCCTTAGCCTAGGGGAGCCTAAAGCCTAGGGGTGCCCTAGCCTGAGGGCTAGGGGAGCCCTCGCCTTAGCCTAGGGGAGCCTAAAGCCTAGGGGTGCCCTAGCCTGAGGGCTAGGGGAGCCCTCGCCTTAGCCTAGGGGAGCCTAAAGCCTAGGGGTGCCCTAGCCTGAGGGCTAGGGGAGCCCTAGCCTTAGCCTAGGGGAGCCTAAAGCCTAGGGGTGCCCTAGCCTGAGGGCTAGGGGAGCCCTAGCCTTAGCCTAGGGGAGCCTAAAGCCTAGGGGTGCCCTAGCCTGAGGGCTAGGGGAGCCCTAGCCTTAGCCTAGGGGAGCCTAAAGCCTAGGGGTGCCCTAGCCTGAGGGCTAGGGGAGCCCTAGCCTTAGCCTAGGGGAGCCTAAAGCCTAGGGGTGCCCTAGCCTGAGGGCTAGGGGAGCCCTAGCCTTAGCCTAGGGGAGCCTAAAGCCTAGGGGTGCCCTAGCCTGAGGGCTAGGGGAGCCCTAGCCTTAGCCTAGGGGAGCCTAAAGCCTAGGGGTGCCCTAGCCTGAGGGCTAGGGGAGCCCTAGCCTTAGCCTAGGGGAGCCTAAAGCCTAGGGGTGCCCTAGCCTGAGGGCTAGGGGAGCCCTAGCCTTAGCCTAGGGGAGCCTAAAGCCTAGGGGTGCCCTAGCCTGAGGGCTAGGGGAGCCCTAGCCTTAGCCTAGGGGAGCCTAAAGCCTAGGGGTGCCCTAGCCTGAGGGCTAGGGGAGCCCTAGCCTTAGCCTAGGGGAGCCTAAAGCCTAGGGGTGCCCTAGCCTGAGGGCTAGGGGAGCCCTAGCCTTAGCCTAGGGGAGCCTAAAGCCTAGGGGTGCCCTAGCCTGAGGGCTAGGGGAGCCCTAGCCTTAGCCTAGGGGAGCCTAAAGCCTAGGGGTGCCCTAGCCTGAGGGCTAGGGGAGCCCTAGCCTTAGCCTAGGGGAGCCTAAAGCCTAGGGGTGCCCTAGCCTGAGGGCTAGGGGAGCCCTAGCCTTAGCCTAGGGGAGCCTAAAGCCTAGGGGTGCCCTAGCCTGAGGGCTAGGGGAGCCCTAGCCTTAGCCTAGGGGAGCCTAAAGCCTAGGGGTGCCCTAGCCTGAGGGCTAGGGGAGCCCTAGCCTTAGCCTAGGGGAGCCTAAAGCCTAGGGGTGCCCTAGCCTGAGGGCTAGGGGAGCCCTAGCCTTAGCCTAGGGGAGCCTAAAGCCTAGGGGTGCCCTAGCCTGAGGGCTAGGGGAGCCCTAGCCTTAGCCTAGGGGAGCCTAAAGCCTAGGGGTGTCCTAGCCTGAGGGCTAGGGGAGCCCTAGCCTTAGCCTAGGGGAGCCTAAAGCCTAGGGGTGCCCTAGCCTGAGGGCTAGGGGAGCCCTAGCCTTAGCCTAGGGGAGCCTAAAGCCTAGGGGTGCCCTAGCCTGAGGGCTAGGGGAGCCCGAGCCTTAGCCTAGGGGAGCCTAAAGCCTAGGGGTGCCCTAGCCTGAGGGCTAGGGGAGCCCGAGCCTTAGCCTAGGGGAGCCCTAGCCTGAAGCCTAGGGGTGCCCTAGCCTGAGGGCTAGGGGAGCCCGAGCCTTAGCCTAGGGGAGCCCTAGCCTGAAGCCTAGGGGTGCCCTAGCCTGAGGGCTAGGGGAGCCCGAGCCTTAGCCTAGGGGAGCCCTAGCCTGAAGCCTAGGGGTGCCCTAGCCTGAGGGCTAGGGGAGCCCGAGCCTTAGCCTAGGGGAGCCCTAGCCTGAAGCCTAGGGGTGCCCTAGCCTGAGGGCTAGGGGAGCCCGAGCCTTAGCCTAGGGGAGCCCTAGCCTGAGGCCTAGGGGTGCCCTAGCCTGAGGGCTAGGGGAGCCCGAGCCTTAGCCTAGGGGAGCCCTAGCCTGAGGCCTAGGGGTGCCCTAGCCTGAGGGCTAGGGGAGCCCGAGCCTTAGCCTAGGGGAGCCCTAGCCTGAGGCCTAGGGGTGCCCTAGCCTGAGGGCTAGGGGAGCCCGAGCCTTAGCCTAGGGGAGCCCTAGCCTGAGGCCTAGGGGTGCCCTAGCCTGAGGGCTAGGGGAGCCCGAGCCTTAGCCTAGGGGAGCCCTAGCCTGAGGCCTAGGGGTGCCCTAGCCTGAGGGCTAGGGGAGCCCGAGCCTTAGCCTAGGGGAGCCCTAGCCTGAGGCCTAGGGGTGCCCTAGCCTGAGGGCTAGGGGAGCCCGAGCCTTAGCCTAGGGGAGCCCTAGCCTGAGGCCTAGGGGTGCCCTAGCCTGAGGGCTAGGGGAGCCCGAGCCTTAGCCTAGGGGAGCCCTAGCCTGAGGCCTAGGGGTGCCCTAGCCTGAGGGCTAGGGGAGCGCGAGCCTTAGCCTAGGGGAGCCCTAGCCTGAGGCCTAGGGGTGCCCTAGCCTGAGGGCTAGGGGAGCCCGAGCCTTAGCCTAGGGGAGCCCTAGCCTGAGGGCTAGGGGTGCCCAAGCCTGAGGGCTAGGGGAGCCCGAGCCTTAGCCTAGGGGAGCCCTAGCCTGAGGCCTAGGGGTGCCCAAGCCTGAGGGCTAGGGGAGCCCGAGCCTTAGCCTAGGGGAGCCCTAGCCTGAGGCCTAGGGGTGCCCTAGCCTGAGGGCTAGGGGAGCCCGAGCCTTAGCCTAGGGGAGCCCTAGCCTGAGGCCTAGGGGTGCCCTAGCCTGAGGGCTAGGGGAGCCCGAGCCTTAGCCTAGGGGAGCCCTAGCCTGAGGCCTAGGGGTGCCCTAGCCTGAGGGCTAGGGGAGCCCGAGCCTTAGCCTAGGGGAGCCCTAGCCTGAGGCCTAGGGGTGCCCTAGCCTGAGGGCTAGGGGAGCCCGAGCCTTAGCCTAGGGGAGCCCTAGCCTGAGGCCTAGGGGTGCCCTAGCCTGAGGGCTAGGGGAGCCCGAGCCTTAGCCTAGGGGAGCCCTAGCCTGAGGCCTAGGGGTGCCCTAGCCTGAGGGCTAGGGGAGCCCGAGCCTTAGCCTAGGGGAGCCCTAGCCTGAGGCCTAGGGGTGCCCTAGCCTGAGGGCTAGGGGAGCCCGAGCCTTAGCCTAGGGGAGCCCTAGCCTGAGGCCTAGGGGTGCCCTAGCCTGAGGGCTAGGGGAGCCCGAGCCTTAGCCTAGGGGAGCCCTAGCCTGAGGCCTAGGGGTGCCCTAGCCTGAGGGCTAGGGGAGCCCGAGCCTTAGCCTAGGGGAGCCCTAGCCTGAGGCCTAGGGGTGCCCTAGCCTGAGGGCTAGGGGAGCCCGAGCCTTAGCCTAGGGGAGCCCTAGCCTGAGGCCTAGGGGTGCCCTAGCCTGAGGGCTAGGGGAGCCCGAGCCTTAGCCTAGGGGAGCCCTAGCCTGAGGCCTAGGGGTGCCCTAGCCTGAGGGCTAGGGGAGCCCGAGCCTTAGCCTAGGGGAGCCCTAGCCTGAGGCCTAGGGGTGCCCTAGCCTGAGGGCTAGGGGAGCCCGAGCCTTAGCCTAGGGGAGCCCTAGCCTGAGGCCTAGGGGTGCCCTAGCCTGAGGGCTAGGGGAGCCCGAGCCTTAGCCTAGGGGAGCCCTAGCCTGAGGCCTAGGGGTGCCCTAGCCTGAGGGCTAGGGGAGCCCGAGCCTTAGCCTAGGGGAGCCCTAGCCTGAGGCCTAGGGGTGCCCTAGCCTGAGGGCTAGGGGAGCCCGAGCCTTAGCCTAGGGGAGCCCTAGCCTGAGGCCTAGGGGTGCCCTAGCCTGAGGGCTAGGGGAGCCCGAGCCTTAGCCTAGGGGAGCCCTAGCCTGAGGCCTAGGGGTGCCCTAGCCTGAGGGCTAGGGGAGCCCGAGCCTTAGCCTAGGGGAGCCCTAGCCTGAGGCCTAGGGGTGCCCTAGCCTGAGGGCTAGGGGAGCCCGAGCCTTAGCCTAGGGGAGCCCTAGCCTGAGGCCTAGGGGTGCCCTAGCCTGAGGGCTAGGGGAGCCCGAGCCTTAGCCTAGGGGAGCCCTAGCCTGAGGCCTAGGGGTGCCCTAGCCTGAGGGCTAGGGGAGCCCGAGCCTTAGCCTAGGGGAGCCCTAGCCTGAGGCCTAGGGGTGCCCTAGCCTGAGGGCTAGGGGAGCCCGAGCCTTAGCCTAGGGGAGCCCTAGCCTGAGGCCTAGGGGTGCCCTAGCCTGAGGGCTAGGGGAGCCCGAGCCTTAGCCTAGGGGAGCCCTAGCCTGAGGCCTAGGGGTGCCCTAGCCTGAGGGCTAGGGGAGCCCGAGCCTTAGCCTAGGGGAGCCCTAGCCTGAGGCCTAGGGGTGCCCTAGCCTGAGGGCTAGGGGAGCCCGAGCCTTAGCCTAGGGGAGCCCTAGCCTGAGGCCTAGGGGTGCCCTAGCCTGAGGGCTAGGGGAGCCCGAGCCTTAGCCTAGGGGAGCCCTAGCCTGAGGCCTAGGGGTGCCCTAGCCTGAGGGCTAGGGGAGCCCGAGCCTTAGCCTAGGGGAGCCCTAGCCTGAGGCCTAGGGGTGCCCTAGCCTGAGGGCTAGGGGAGCCCGAGCCTTAGCCTAGGGGAGCCCTAGCCTGAGGCCTAGGGGTGCCCTAGCCTGAGGGCTAGGGGAGCCCTCGCCTTAGCCTAGGGGAGCCCTAGCCTAAAGCCTAGGGGTGCCCTAGCCTGAGGGCTAGGGGAGCCCTCGCCTTAGCCTAGGGGAGCCCTAGCCTAAAGCCTAGGGGTGCCCTAGCCTGAGGGCTAGGGGAGCCCTCGCCTTAGCCTAGGGGAGCCCTAGCCTAAAGCCTAGGGGTGCCCTAGCCTGAGGGCTAGGGGAGCCCTCGCCTTAGCCTAGGGGAGCCTAAAGCCTAGGGGTGCCCTAGCCTGAGGGCTAGGGTAGCCCTCGCCTTAGCCTAGGGGAGCCTAAAGCCTAGGGGTGCCCTAGCCTGAGGGCTAGGGGAGCCCTCGCCTTAGCCTAGGGGAGCCTAAAGCCTAGGGGTGCCCTAGCCTGAGGGCTAGGGGAGCCCTCGCCTTAGCCTAGGGGAGCCTAAAGCCTAGGGGTGCCCTAGCCTGAGGGCTAGGGGAGCCCTCGCCTTAGCCTAGGGGAGCCTAAAGCCTAGGGGTGCCCTAGCCTGAGGGCTAGGGGAGCCCTCGCCTTAGCCTAGGGGAGCCTAAAGCCTAGGGGTGCCCTAGCCTGAGGGCTAGGGGAGCCCTCGCCTTAGCCTAGGGGAGCCTAAAGCCTAGGGGTGCCCTAGCCTGAGGGCTAGGGGAGCCCTCGCCTTAGCCTAGGGGAGCCTAAAGCCTAGGGGTGCCCTAGCCTGAGGGCTAGGGGAGCCCTAGCCTTAGCCTAGGGGAGCCTAAAGCCTAGGGGTGCCCTAGCCTGAGGGCTAGGGGAGCCCTAGCCTTAGCCTAGGGGAGCCTAAAGCCTAGGGGTGCCCTAGCCTGAGGGCTAGGGGAGCCCTAGCCTTAGCCTAGGGGAGCCTAAAGCCTAGGGGTGCCCTAGCCTGAGGGCTAGGGGAGCCCTAGCCTTAGCCTAGGGGAGCCTAAAGCCTAGGGGTGCCCTAGCCTGAGGGCTAGGGGAGCCCTAGCCTTAGCCTAGGGGAGCCTAAAGCCTAGGGGTGCCCTAGCCTGAGGGCTAGGGGAGCCCTAGCCTTAGCCTAGGGGAGCCTAAAGCCTAGGGGTGCCCTAGCCTGAGGGCTAGGGGAGCCCTAGCCTTAGCCTAGGGGAGCCTAAAGCCTAGGGGTGCCCTAGCCTGAGGGCTAGGGGAGCCCTAGCCTTAGCCTAGGGGAGCCTAAAGCCTAGGGGTGCCCTAGCCTGAGGGCTAGGGGAGCCCTAGCCTTAGCCTAGGGGAGCCTAAAGCCTAGGGGTGCCCTAGCCTGAGGGCTAGGGGAGCCCTAGCCTTAGCCTAGGGGAGCCTAAAGCCTAGGGGTGCCCTAGCCTGAGGGCTAGGGGAGCCCTAGCCTTAGCCTAGGGGAGCCTAAAGCCTAGGGGTGCCCTAGCCTGAGGGCTAGGGGAGCCCTAGCCTTAGCCTAGGGGAGCCTAAAGCCTAGGGGTGCCCTAGCCTGAGGGCTAGGGGAGCCCTAGCCTTAGCCTAGGGGAGCCTAAAGCCTAGGGGTGCCCTAGCCTGAGGGCTAGGGGAGCCCTAGCCTTAGCCTAGGGGAGCCCTAGCCTGAAGCCTAGGGGTGCCCTAGCCTGAGGGCTAGGGGAGCCCGAGCCTTAGCCTAGGGGAGCCCTAGCCTGAAGCCTAGGGGTGCCCTAGCCTGAGGGCTAGGGGAGCCCGAGCCTTAGCCTAGGGGAGCCCTAGCCTGAGGCCTAGGGGTGCCCTAGCCTGAGGGCTAGGGGAGCCCGAGCCTTAGCCTAGGGGAGCCCTAGCCTGAGGCCTAGGGGTGCCCTAGCCTGAGGGCTAGGGGAGCCCGAGCCTTAGCCTAGGGGAGCCCTAGCCTGAGGCCTAGGGGTGCCCTAGCCTGAGGGCTAGGGGAGCCCGAGCCTTAGCCTAGGGGAGCCCTAGCCTGAGGCCTAGGGGTGCCCTAGCCTGAGGGCTAGGGGAGCCCGAGCCTTAGCCTAGGGGAGCCCTAGCCTGAGGCCTAGGGGTGCCCTAGCCTGAGGGCTAGGGGAGCCCGAGCCTTAGCCTAGGGGAGCCCTAGCCTGAGGCCTAGGGGTGCCCTAGCCTGAGGGCTAGGGGAGCCCGAGCCTTAGCCTAGGGGAGCCCTAGCCTGAGGCCTAGGGGTGCCCTAGCCTGAGGGCTAGGGGAGCCCGAGCCTTAGCCTAGGGGAGCCCTAGCCTGAGGCCTAGGGGTGCCCTAGCCTGAGGGCTAGGGGAGCCCGAGCCTTAGCCTAGGGGAGCCCTAGCCTGAGGCCTAGGGGTGCCCTAGCCTGAGGGCTAGGGGAGCCCGAGCCTTAGCCTAGGGGAGCCCTAGCCTGAGGCCTAGGGGTGCCCTAGCCTGAGGGCTTGGGGAGCCCGAGCCTTAGCCTAGGGGAGCCCTAGCCTGAGGCCTAGGGGTGCCCAAGCCTGAGGGCTAGGGGAGCCCGAGCCTTAGCCTAGGGGAGCCCTAGCCTGAGGCCTAGGGGTGCCCTAGCCTGAGGGCTAGGGGAGCCCGAGCCTTAGCCTAGGGGAGCCCTAGCCTGAGGCCTAGGGGTGCCCTAGCCTGAGGGCTAGGGGAGCCCGAGCCTTAGCCTAGGGGAGCCCTAGCCTGAGGCCTAGGGGTGCCCTAGCCTGAGGGCTAGGGGAGCCCGAGCCTTAGCCTAGGGGAGCCCTAGCCTGAGGCCTAGGGGTGCCCTAGCCTGAGGGCTAGGGGAGCCCGAGCCTTAGCCTAGGGGAGCCCTAGCCTGAGGCCTAGGGGTGCCCTAGCCTGAGGGCTAGGGGAGCCCGAGCCTTAGCCTAGGGGAGCCCTAGCCTGAGGCCTAGGGGTGCCCTAGCCTGAGGGCTAGGGGAGCCCGAGCCTTAGCCTAGGGGAGCCCTAGCCTGAGGCCTAGGGGTGCCCTAGCCTGAGGGCTAGGGGAGCCCGAGCCTTAGCCTAGGGGAGCCCTAGCCTGAGGCCTAGGGGTGCCCTAGCCTGAGGGCTAGGGGAGCCCGAGCCTTAGCCTAGGGGAGCCCTAGCCTGAGGCCTAGGGGTGCCCTAGCCTGAGGGCTAGGGGAGCCCGAGCCTTAGCCTGGGGGAGCCCTAGCCTGAGGCCTAGGGGTGCCCTAGCCTGAGGGCTAGGGGAACCCGAGCCTTAGCCTAGGGGAGCCCTAGCCTGAGGCCTAGGGGTGCCCTAGCCTGAGGGCTAGGGGAGCCCGAGCCTTAGCCTAGGGGAGCCCTAGCCTGAGGCCTAGGGGTGCCCTAGCCTGAGGGCTAGGGGAGCCCGAGCCTTAGCCTAGGGGAGCCCTAGCCTGAGGCCTAGGGGTGCCCTAGCCTGAGGGCTAGGGGAGCCCGAGCCTTAGCCTAGGGGAGCCCTAGCCTGAGGCCTAGGGGTGCCCTAGCCTGAGGGCTAGGGGAGCCCGAGCCTTAGCCTAGGGGAGCCCTAGCCTGAGGCCTAGGGGTGCCCTAGCCTGAGGGCTAGGGGAGCCCGAGCCTTAGCCTAGGGGAGCCCTAGCCTGAGGCCTAGGGGTGCCCTAGCCTGAGGGCTAGGGGAGCCCGAGCCTTAGCCTAGGGGAGCCCTAGCCTGAGGCCTAGGGGTGCCCTAGCCTGAGGGCTAGGGGAGCCCGAGCCTTAGCCTAGGGGAGCCCTAGCCTGAGGCCTAGGGGTGCCCTAGCCTGAGGGCTAGGGGAGCCCGAGCCTTAGCCTAGGGGAGCCCTAGCCTGAGGCCTAGGGGTGCCCTAGCCTGAGGGCTAGGGGAGCCCGAGCCTTAGCCTAGGGGAGCCCTAGCCTGAGGCCTAGGGGTGCCCTAGCCTGAGGGCTAGGGGAGCCCGAGCCTTAGCCTAGGGGAGCCCTAGCCTGAGGCCTAGGGGTGCCCTAGCCTGAGGGCTAGGGGAGCCCTCGCCTTAGCCTAGGGGAGCCCTAGCCTGAGGCCTAGGGGTGCCCTAGCCTGAGGGCTAGGGGAGCCCTCGCCTTAGCCTAGGGGAGCCCTAGCCTGAGGCCTAGGGGTGCCCTAGCCTGAGGGCTAGGGGAGCCCTCGCCTTAGCCTAGGGGAGCCCTAGCCTAAAGCCTAGGGGTGCCCTAGCCTGAGGGCTAGGGGAGCCCTCGCCTTAGCCTAGGGGAGCCCTAGCCTAAAGCCTAGGGGTGCCCTAGCCTGAGGGCTAGGGGAGCCCTCGCCTTAGCCTAGGGGCCTAGCCTAAAGCCTAGGGGTGCCCTAGCCTGAGGGCTAGGGGAGCCCTCGCCTTAGCCTAGGGGAGCCTAAAGCCTAGGGGTGCCCTAGCCTGAGGGCTAGGGGAGCCCTCGCCTTAGCCTAGGGGAGCCTAAAGCCTAGGGGTGCCCTAGCCTGAGGGCTAGGGGAGCCCTAGCCTTAGCCTAGGGGAGCCTAAAGCCTAGGGGTGCCCTAGCCTGAGGGCTAGGGGAGCCCTAGCCTTAGCCTAGGGGAGCCTAAAGCCTAGGGGTGCCCTAGCCTGAGGGCTAGGGGAGCCCTAGCCTTAGCCTAGGCGAGCCTAAAGCCTAGGGGTGCCCTAGCCTGAGGGCTAGGGGAGCCCTAGCCTTAGCCTAGGGGAGCCTAAAGCCTAGGGGTGCCCTAGCCTGAGGGCTAGGGGAGCCCTAGCCTTAGCCTAGGGGAGCCTAAAGCCTAGGGGTGCCCTAGCCTGAGGGCTAGTGGAGCCCTAGCCTTAGCCTAGGGGAGCCTAAAGCCTAGGGGTGCCCTAGCCTGAGGGCTAGTGGAGCCCTAGCCTTAGCCTAGGGGAGCCTAAAGCCTAGGGGTGCCCTAGCCTGAGGGCTAGGGGAGCCCTAGCCTTAGCCTAGGGGAGCCTAAAGCCTAGGGGTGCCCTAGCCTGAGGGCTAGGGGAGCCCTAGCCTTAGCCTAGGGGAGCCTAAAGCCTAGGGGTGCCCTAGCCTGAGGGCTAGGGGAGCCCTAGCCTTAGCCTAGGGGAGCCTAAAGCCTAGGGGTGCCCTAGCCTGAGGGCTAGGGGAGCCCTAGCCTTAGCCTAGGGGAGCCCTAAAGCCTAGGGGTGCCCTAGCCTGAGGGCTAGGGGAGCCCTAGCCTTAGCCTAGGGGAGCCCTAAAGCCTAGGGGTGCCCTAGCCTGAGGGCTAGGGGAGCCCTAGCCTTAGCCTAGGGGAGCCCTAGCCTGAGGCCTAGGGGTGCCCTAGCCTGAGGGCTAGGGGAGCCCTAGCCTTAGCCTAGGGGAGCCCTAGCCTGAGGCCTAGGGGTGCCCTAGCCTGAGGGCTAGGGGAGCCCGAGCCTTAGCCTAGGGGAGCCCTAGCCTGAGGCCTAGGGGTGCCCTAGCCTGAGGGCTAGGGGAGCCCGAGCCTTAGCCTAGGGGAGCCCTAGCCTGAGGCCTAGGGGTGCCCTAGCCTGAGGGCTAGGGGAGCCCGAGCCTTAGCCTAGGGGAGCCCTAGCCTGAGGCCTAGGGGTGCCCTAGCCTGAGGGCTAGGGGAGCCCGAGCCTTAGCCTAGGGGAGCCCTAGCCTGAGGCCTAGGGGTGCCCTAGCCTGAGGGCTAGGGGAGCCCGAGCCTTAGCCTAGGGGAGCCCTAGCCTGAGGCCTAGGGGTGCCCTAGCCTGAGGGCTAGGGGAGCCCGAGCCTTAGCCTAGGGGAGCCCTAGCCTGAGGCCTAGGGGTGCCCTAGCCTGAGGGCTAGGGGAGCCCGAGCCTTAGCCTAGGGGAGCCCTAGCCTGAGGCCTAGGGGTGCCCTAGCCTGAGGGCTAGGGGAGCCCGAGCCTTAGCCTAGGGGAGCCCTAGCCTGAGGCCTAGGGGTGCCCTAGCCTGAGGGCTAGGGGAGCCCGAGCCTTAGCCTAGGGGAGCCCTAGCCTGAGGCCTAGGGGTGCCCTAGCCTGAGGGCTAGGGGAGCCCGAGCCTTAGCCTAGGGGAGCCCTAGCCTGAGGCCTAGGGGTGCCCTAGCCTGAGGGCTAGGGGAGCCCGAGCCTTAGCCTAGGGGAGCCCTAGCCTGAGGCCTAGGGGTGCCCTAGCCTGAGGGCTAGGGGAGCCCGAGCCTTAGCCTAGGGGAGCCCTAGCCTGAGGCCTAGGGGTGCCCTAGCCTGAGGGCTAGGGGAGCCCGAGCCTTAGCCTAGGGGAGCCCTAGCCTGAGGCCTAGGGGTGCCCTAGCCTGAGGGCTAGGGGAGCCCGAGCCTTAGCCTAGGGGAGCCCTAGCCTGAGGCCTAGGGGTGCCCTAGCCTGAGGGCTAGGGGAGCCCGAGCCTTAGCCTAGGGGAGCCCTAGCCTGAGGCCTAGGGGTGCCCTAGCCTGAGGGCTAGGGGAGCCCGAGCCTTAGCCTAGGGGAGCCCTAGCCTGAGGCCTAGGGGTGCCCTAGCCTGAGGGCTAGGGGAGCCCGAGCCTTAGCCTAGGGGAGCCCTAGCCTGAGGCCTAGGGGTGCCCTAGCCTGAGGGCTAGGGGAGCCCGAGCCTTAGCCTAGGGGAGCCCTAGCCTGAGGCCTAGGGGTGCCCTAGCCTGAGGGCTAGGGGAGCCCGAGCCTTAGCCTAGGGGAGCCCTAGCCTGAGGCCTAGGGGTGCCCTAGCCTGAGGGCTAGGGGAGCCCGAGCCTTAGCCTAGGGGAGCCCTAGCCTGAGGCCTAGGGGTGCCCTAGCCTGAGGGCTAGGGGAGCCCGAGCCTTAGCCTAGGGGAGCCCTAGCCTGAGGCCTAGGGGTGCCCTAGCCTGAGGGCTAGGGGAGCCCGAGCCTTAGCCTAGGGGAGCCCTAGCCTGAGGCCTAGGGGTGCCCTAGCCTGAGGGCTAGGGGAGCCCGAGCCTTAGCCTAGGGGAGCCCTAGCCTGAGGCCTAGGGGTGCCCTAGCCTGAGGGCTAGGGGAGCCCGAGCCTTAGCCTAGGGGAGCCCTAGCCTGAGGCCTAGGGGTGCCCTAGCCTGAGGGCTAGGGGAGCCCGAGCCTTAGCCTAGGGGAGCCCTAGCCTGAGGCCTAGGGGTGCCCTAGCCTGAGGGCTAGGGGAGCCCGAGCCTTAGCCTAGGGGAGCCCTAGCCTGAGGCCTAGGGGTGCCCTAGCCTGAGGGCTAGGGGAGCCCGAGCCTTAGCCTAGGGGAGCCCTAGCCTGAGGCCTAGGGGTGCCCTAGCCTGAGGGCTAGGGGAGCCCGAGCCTTAGCCTAGGGGAGCCCTAGCCTGAGGCCTAGGGGTGCCCTAGCCTGAGGGCTAGGGGAGCCCGAGCCTTAGCCTAGGGGAGCCCTAGCCTGAGGCCTAGGGGTGCCCTAGCCTGAGGGCTAGGGGAGCCCGAGCCTTAGCCTAGGGGAGCCCTAGCCTGAGGCCTAGGGGTGCCCTAGCCTGAGGGCTAGGGGAGCCCGAGCCTTAGCCTAGGGGAGCCCTAGCCTGAGGCCTAGGGGTGCCCTAGCCTGAGGGCTAGGGGAGCCCGAGCCTTAGCCTAGGGGAGCCCTAGCCTGAGGCCTAGGGGTGCCCTAGCCTGAGGGCTAGGGGAGCCCGAGCCTTAGCCTAGGGGAGCCCTAGCCTGAGGCCTAGGGGTGCCCTAGCCTGAGGGCTAGGGGAGCCCGAGCCTTAGCCTAGGGGAGCCCTAGCCTGAGGCCTAGGGGTGCCCTAGCCTGAGGGCTAGGGGAGCCCGAGCCTTAGCCTAGGGGAGCCCTAGCCTGAGGCCTAGGGGTGCCCTAGCCTGAGGGCTAGGGGAGCCCGAGCCTTAGCCTAGGGGAGCCCTAGCCTGAGGCCTAGGGGTGCCCTAGCCTGAGGGCTAGGGGAGCCCGAGCCTTAGCCTAGGGGAGCCCTAGCCTGAGGCCTAGGGGTGCCCTAGCCTGAGGGCTAGGGGAGCCCGAGCCTTAGCCTAGGGGAGCCCTAGCCTGAGGCCTAGGGGTGCCCTAGCCTGAGGGCTAGGGGAGCCCGAGCCTTAGCCTAGGGGAGCCCTAGCCTGAGGCCTAGGGGTGCCCTAGCCTGAGGGCTAGGGGAGCCCGAGCCTTAGCCTAGGGGAGCCCTAGCCTGAGGCCTAGGGGTGCACTAGCCTGAGGGCTAGGGGAGCCCGAGCCTTAGCCTAGGGGAGCCCTAGCCTGAGGCCTAGGGGTGCCCTAGCCTGAGGGCTAGGGGAGCCCGAGCCTTAGCCTAGGGGAGCCCTAGCCTGAGGCCTAGGGGTGCCCTAGCCTGAGGGCTAGGGGAGCCCGAGCCTTAGCCTAGGGGAGCCCTAGCCTGAGGCCTAGGGGTGCCCTAGCCTGAGGGCTAGGGGAGCCCGAGCCTTAGCCTAGGGGAGCCCTAGCCTGAGGCCTAGGGGTGCCCTAGCCTGAGGGCTAGGGGAGCCCGAGCCTTAGCCTAGGGGAGCCCTAGCCTGAGGCCTAGGGGTGCCCTAGCCTGAGGGCTAGGGGAGCCCGAGCCTTAGCCTAGGGGAGCCCTAGCCTGAGGCCTAGGGGTGCCCTAGCCTGAGGGCTAGGGGAGCCCGAGCCTTAGCCTAGGGGAGCCCTAGCCTGAGGCCTAGGGGTGCCCTAGCCTGAGGGCTAGGGGAGCCCGAGCCTTAGCCTAGGGGAGCCCTAGCCTGAGGCCTAGGGGTGCCCTAGCCTGAGGGCTAGGGGAGCCCGAGCCTTAGCCTAGGGGAGCCCTAGCCTGAGGCCTAGGGGTGCCCTAGCCTGAGGGCTAGGGGAGCCCGAGCCTTAGCCTAGGGGAGCCCTAGCCTGAGGCCTAGGGGTGCCCTAGCCTGAGGGCTAGGGGAGCCCGAGCCTTAGCCTAGGGGAGCCCTAGCCTGAGGCCTAGGGGTGCCCTAGCCTGAGGGCTAGGGGAGCCCGAGCCTTAGCCTAGGGGAGCCCTAGCCTGAGGCCTAGGGGTGCCCTAGCCTGAGGGCTAGGGGAGCCCGAGCCTTAGCCTAGGGGAGCCCTAGCCTGAGGCCTAGGGGTGCCCTAGCCTGAGGGCTAGGGGAGCCCGAGCCTTAGCCTAGGGGAGCCCTAGCCTGAGGCCTAGGGGTGCCCAAGCCTGAGGGCTTGGGGAGCCCGAGCCTTAGCCTAGGGGAGCCCTAGCCTGAGGCCTAGGGGTGCCCAAGCCTGAGGGCTTGGGGAGCCCGAGCCTTAGCCTAGGGGAGCCCTAGCCTGAGGCCTAGGGGTGCCCTAGCCTGAGGGCTAGGGGAGCCCGAGCCTTAGCCTAGGGGAGCCCTAGCCTGAGGCCTAGGGGTGCCCTAGCCTGAGGGCTAGGGGAGCCCGAGCCTTAGCCTAGGGGAGCCCTAGCCTGAGGCCTAGGGGTGCCCTAGCCTGAGGGCTAGGGGAGCCCGAGCCTTAGCCTAGGGGAGCCCTAGCCTGAGGCCTAGGGGTGCCCTAGCCTGAGGGCTAGGGGAGCCCGAGCCTTAGCCTAGGGGAGCCCTAGCCTGAGGCCTAGGGGTGCCCTAGCCTGAGGGCTAGGGGAGCCCGAGCCTTAGCCTAGGGGAGCCCTAGCCTGAGGCCTAGGGGTGCCCTAGCCTGAGGGCTAGGGGAGCCCGAGCCTTAGCCTAGGGGAGCCCTAGCCTGAGGCCTAGGGGTGCCCTAGCCTGAGGGCTAGGGGAGCCCGAGCCTTAGCCTAGGGGAGCCCTAGCCTGAGGCCTAGGGGTGCCCTAGCCTGAGGGCTAGGGGAGCCCGAGCCTTAGCCTAGGGGAGCCCTAGCCTGAGGCCTAGGGGTGCCCTAGCCTGAGGGCTAGGGGAGCCCGAGCCTTAGCCTAGGGGAGCCCTAGCTGAGGCCTAGGGGTGCCCTAGCCTGAGGGCTAGGGGAGCCCGAGCCTTAGCCTAGGGGAGCCCTAGCCTGAGGCCTAGGGGTGCCCTAGCCTGAGGGCTAGGGGAGCCCGAGCCTTAGCCTAGGGGAGCCCTAGCCTGAGGCCTAGGGGTGCCCTAGCCTGAGG
>NW_027457797.1:0-85015 GCF_050624435.1 Tenrec ecaudatus
GGGGGCCTAGCCCTAGCCCAGGGGAGCCTAAAGCCTAGGGGTGCCCTAGCCTGAAGGCTAGGGGGGGCCTAGCCCTAGCCCAGGGGAGCCTAAAGCCTAGGGGTGCCCTAGCCTGAAGGCTAGGGGGGGCCTAGCCCTAGCCCAGGGGAGCCTAAAGCCTAGGGGGGCCCTAGCCTGAAGGCTAGGGGGGGCCTAGCCCTAGCCCAGGGGAGCCTAAAGCCTAGGGGGGCCCTAGCCTGAAGGCTAGGGGGGCCCTAGCCCTAGCCCAGGGAGCCTAAAGCCTAGGGGGGCCCTAGCCTGAAGGCTAGGGGGGCCCTAGCCTTAGCCCAGGGGAGCCTAAAGCCTAGGGGGGCCCTAGCCTGAAGGCTAGGGGGCCCTAGCCTTAGCCTAGGGGAGCCTAAAGCCTAGGGGGCCCTAGCCTGAAGGCTAGGGGGGCCCTAGCCTTAGCCTAGGGGAGCCTAAAGCCTAGGGGGGCCCTAGCCTGAAGGCTAGGGGGGCCCTAGCCTTAGCCTAGGGGAGCCTAAAGCCTAGGGGGGCCCTAGCCTGAAGGCTAGGGGGGCCCTAGCCTTAGCCTAGGGGAGCCTAAAGCCTAGGGGGGCCCTAGCCTGAAGGCTAGGGGGCCCTAGCCTTAGCCTAGGGGAGCCTAAAGCCTAGGGGGGCCCTAGCCTGAAGGCTAGGGGGCCCTAGCCTTAGCCTAGGGGAGCCTAAAGCCTAGGGGGGCCCTAGCCTGAAGGCTAGGGGGGCCCTAGCCTTAGCCTAGGGGAGCCTAAAGCCTAGGGGGGCCCTAGCCTGAAGGCTAGGGGGGCCCTAGCCTTAGCCTAGGGGAGCCTAAAGCCTAGGGGGGCCCTAGCCTGAAGGCTAGGGGGGCCCTAGCCTTAGCCTAGGGGAGCCTAAAGCCTAGGGGGGCCCTAGCCTGAAGGCTAGGGGGGCCCTAGCCTTAGCCTAGGGGAGCCTAAAGCCTAGGGGGGCCCTAGCCTGAAGGCTAGGGGGGCCCTAGCCTTAGCCTAGGGGAGCCTAAAGCCTAGGGGGGCCCTAGCCTGAAGGCTAGGGGGGCCCTAGCCTTAGCCTAGGGGAGCCTAAAGCCTAGGGGGGCCCTAGCCTGAAGGCTAGGGGGGCCCTAGCCTTAGCCTAGGGGAGCCTAAAGCCTAGGGGGGCCCTAGCCTGAAGGCTAGGGGGGCCCTAGCCTTAGCCTAGGGGAGCCTAAAGCCTAGGGGGGCCCTAGCCTGAAGGCTAGGGGGGCCCTAGCCTTAGCCTAGGGGAGCCTAAAGCCTAGGGGGGCCCTAGCCTGAAGGCTAGGGGGGCCCTAGCCTTAGCCTAGGGGAGCCTAAAGCCTAGGGGGGCCCTAGCCTGAAGGCTAGGGGGGCCCTAGCCTTAGCCTAGGGGAGCCTAAAGCCTAGGGGGGCCCTAGCCTGAAGGCTAGGGGGGCCCTAGCCTTAGCCTAGGGGAGCCTAAAGCCTAGGGGGGCCCTAGCCTGAAGGCTAGGGGGGCCCTAGCCTTAGCCTAGGGGAGCCTAAAGCCTAGGGGGGCCCTAGCCTGAAGGCTAGGGGGGCCCTAGCCTTAGCCTAGGGGAGCCTAAAGCCTAGGGGGGCCCTAGCCTGAAGGCTAGGGGGGCCCTAGCCTTAGCCTAGGGGAGCCTAAAGCCTAGGGGGGCCCTAGCCTGAAGGCTAGGGGGGCCCTAGCCTTAGCCTAGGGGAGCCTAAAGCCTAGGGGGGCCCTAGCCTGAAGGCTAGGGGGGCCCTAGCCTTAGCCTAGGGGAGCCTAAAGCCTAGGGGGGCCCTAGCCTGAAGGCTAGGGGGGCCCTAGCCTTAGCCTAGGGGAGCCTAAAGCCTAGGGGGGCCCTAGCCTGAAGGCTAGGGGGGCCCTAGCCTTAGCCTAGGGGAGCCTAAAGCCTAGGGGGGCCCTAGCCTGAAGGCTAGGGGGGCCCTAGCCTTAGCCTAGGGGAGCCTAAAGCCTAGGGGGGCCCTAGCCTGAAGGCTAGGGGGGCCCTAGCCTTAGCCTAGGGGAGCCTAAAGCCTAGGGGGGCCCTAGCCTGAAGGCTAGGGGGGCCCTAGCCTTAGCCTAGGGGAGCCTAAAGCCTAGGGGGGCCCTAGCCTGAAGGCTAGGGGGGCCCTAGCCCTAGCCTAGGGGAGCCTAAAGCCTAGGGGGGCCCTAGCCTGAAGGCTAGGGGGGGCCTAGCCCTAGCCTAGGGGAGCCTAAAGCCTAGGGGGGCCCTAGCCTGAAGGCTAGGGGGGGCCTAGCCCTAGCCTAGGGGAGCCTAAAGCCTAGGGGGGCCCTAGCCTGAAGGCTAGGGGGGGCCTAGCCCTAGCCTAGGGGAGCCTAAAGCCTAGGGGGGCCCTAGCCTGAAGGCTAGGGGGGGCCTAGCCCTAGCCTAGGGGAGCCTAAAGCCTAGGGGGGCCCTAGCCTGAAGGCTAGGGGGGGCCTAGCCCTAGCCTAGGGGAGCCTAAAGCCTAGGGGGGCCCTAGCCTGAAGGCTAGGGGGGGCCTAGCCCTAGCCTAGGGGAGCCTAAAGCCTAGGGGGGCCCTAGCCTGAAGGCTAGGGGGGGCCTAGCCCTAGCCTAGGGGAGCCTAAAGCCTAGGGGGGCCCTAGCCTGAAGGCTAGGGGGGGCCTAGCCCTAGCCTAGGGGAGCCTAAAGCCTAGGGGGGCCCTAGCCTGAAGGCTAGGGGGGGCCTAGCCCTAGCCTAGGGGAGCCTAAAGCCTAGGGGGGCCCTAGCCTGAAGGCTAGGGGGGGCCTAGCCCTAGCCTAGGGGAGCCTAAAGCCTAGGGGGGCCCTAGCCTGAAGGCTAGGGGGGGCCTAGCCCTAGCCTAGGGGAGCCTAAAGCCTAGGGGGGCCCTAGCCTGAAGGCTAGGGGGGGCCTAGCCCTAGCCTAGGGGAGCCTAAAGCCTAGGGGGGCCCTAGCCTGAAGGCTAGGGGGGGCCTAGCCCTAGCCTAGGGGAGCCTAAAGCCTAGGGGGGCCCTAGCCTGAAGGCTAGGGGGGGCCTAGCCCTAGCCTAGGGGAGCCTAAAGCCTAGGGGGGCCCTAGCCTGAAGGCTAGGGGGGGCCTAGCCCTAGCCTAGGGGAGCCTAAAGCCTAGGGGGGCCCTAGCCTGAAGGCTAGGGGGGGCCTAGCCCTAGCCTAGGGGAGCCTAAAGCCTAGGGGGGCCCTAGCCTGAAGGCTAGGGGGGGCCTAGCCCTAGCCCAGGGGAGCCTAAAGCCTAGGGGGGCCCTAGCCTGAAGGCTAGGGGGGGCCTAGCCCTAGCCCAGGGGAGCCTAAAGCCTAGGGGGGCCCTAGCCTGAAGGCTAGGGGGGGCCTAGCCCTAGCCCAGGGGAGCCTAAAGCCTAGGGGGGCCCTAGCCTGAAGGCTAGGGGGGGCCTAGCCCTAGCCCAGGGGAGCCTAAAGCCTAGGGGGGCCCTAGCCTGAAGGCTAGGGGGGGCCTAGCCCTAGCCCAGGGGAGCCTAAAGCCTAGGGGGGCCCTAGCCTGAAGGCTAGGGGGGGCCTAGCCCTAGCCCAGGGGAGCCTAAAGCCTAGGGGGGCCCTAGCCTGAAGGCTAGGGGGGGCCTAGCCCTAGCCCAGGGGAGCCTAAAGCCTAGGGGGGCCCTAGCCTGAAGGCTAGGGGGGGCCTAGCCCTAGCCCAGGGGAGCCTAAAGCCTAGGGGGGCCCTAGCCTGAAGGCTAGGGGGGGCCTAGCCCTAGCCCAGGGGAGCCTAAAGCCTAGGGGGGCCCTAGCCTGAAGGCTAGGGGGGGCCTAGCCCTAGCCCAGGGGAGCCTAAAGCCTAGGGGGGCCCTAGCCTGAAGGCTAGGGGGGGCCTAGCCCTAGCCCAGGGGAGCCTAAAGCCTAGGGGGGCCCTAGCCTGAAGGCTAGGGGGGGCCTAGCCCTAGCCCAGGGGAGCCTAAAGCCTAGGGGGGCCCTAGCCTGAAGGCTAGGGGGGGCCTAGCCCTAGCCCAGGGGAGCCTAAAGCCTAGGGGGGCCCTAGCCTGAAGGCTAGGGGGGGCCTAGCCCTAGCCCAGGGGAGCCTAAAGCCTAGGGGGGCCCTAGCCTGAAGGCTAGGGGGGGCCTAGCCCTAGCCCAGGGGAGCCTAAAGCCTAGGGGGGCCCTAGCCTGAAGGCTAGGGGGGGCCTAGCCCTAGCCCAGGGGAGCCTAAAGCCTAGGGGGGCCCTAGCCTGAAGGCTAGGGGGGGCCTAGCCCTAGCCCAGGGGAGCCTAAAGCCTAGGGGGGCCCTAGCCTGAAGGCTAGGGGGGGCCTAGCCCTAGCCCAGGGGAGCCTAAAGCCTAGGGGGGCCCTAGCCTGAAGGCTAGGGGGGGGCCTAGCCCTAGCCCAGGGGAGCCTAAAGCCTAGGGGGGCCCTAGCCTGAAGGCTAGGGGGGGCCTAGCCCTAGCCCAGGGGAGCCTAAAGCCTAGGGGTGCCCTAGCCTGAAGGCTAGGGGGGGCCTAGCCCTAGCCCAGGGGAGCCTAAAGCCTAGGGGTGCCCTAGCCTGAAGGCTAGGGGGGGCCTAGCCCTAGCCCAGGGGAGCCTAAAGCCTAGGGGTGCCCTAGCCTGAAGGCTAGGGGGGGCCTAGCCCTAGCCCAGGGGAGCCTAAAGCCTAGGGGTGCCCTAGCCTGAAGGCTAGGGGGGCCTAGCCCTAGCCCAGGGGAGCCTAAAGCCTAGGGGTGCCCTAGCCTGAAGGCTAGGGGGGGCCTAGCCCTAGCCCAGGGGAGCCTAAAGCCTAGGGGTGCCCTAGCCTGAAGGCTAGGGGGGGCCTAGCCCTAGCCCAGGGGAGCCTAAAGCCTAGGGGTGCCCTAGCCTGAAGGCTAGGGGGGGCCTAGCCCTAGCCCAGGGGAGCCTAAAGCCTAGGGGTGCCCTAGCCTGAAGGCTAGGGGGGCCTAGCCCTAGCCCAGGGGAGCCTAAAGCCTAGGGGTGCCCTAGCCTGAAGGCTAGGGGGGGCCTAGCCCTAGCCCAGGGGAGCCTAAAGCCTAGGGGTGCCCTAGCCTGAAGGCTAGGGGGGCCCTAGCCCTAGCCCAGGGGAGCCTAAAGCCTAGGGGTGCCCTAGCCTGAAGGCTAGGGGGGCCCTAGCCTTAGCCCAGGGGAGCCTAAAGCCTAGGGGTGCCCTAGCCTGAAGGCTAGGGGGGCCCTAGCCTTAGCCCAGGGGAGCCTAAAGCCTAGGGGTGCCCTAGCCTGAAGGCTAGGGGGGCCCTAGCCTTAGCCCAGGGGAGCCCTACTAAAGCCTAGGGGTGCCCTAGCCTGAAGGCTAGGGGGGCCCTAGCCTTAGCCCAGGGGAGCCCTAGCCTAAAGCCTAGGGGTGCCCTAGCCTGAAGGCTAGGGGGGCCCTAGCCTTAGCCCAGGGGAGCCCTAGCCTAAAGCCTAGGGGTGCCCTAGCCTGAAGGCTAGGGGGGCCCTAGCCTTAGCCCAGGGGAGCCCTAGCCTAAAGCCTAGGGGTGCCCTAGCCTGAAGGCTAGGGGGCCCTAGCCTTAGCCCAGGGGAGCCCTAGCCTAAAGCCTAGGGGTGCCCTAGCCTGAAGGCTAGGGGGGCCCTAGCCTTAGCCCAGGGGAGCCCTAGCCTAAAGCCTAGGGGTGCCCTAGCCTGAAGGCTAGGGGGGCCCTAGCCTTAGCCCAGGGGAGAGCCTAAAGCCTAGGGGTGCCCTAGCCTGAAGGCTAGGGGGGCCCTAGCCTTAGCCCAGGGGAGCCTAAAGCCTAGGGGTGCCCTAGCCTGAAGGCTAGGGGGGCCCTAGCCTTAGCCCAGGGGAGCCCTAGCCTAAAGCCTAGGGGTGCCCTAGCCTGAAGGCTAGGGGGGCCCTAGCCTTAGCCCAGGGGAGCCCTAGCCTAAAGCCTAGGGGGGCCCTAGCCTGAAGCTAGGGGGGCCTAGCCCTAGCCCAGGGGAGCCTAAAGCCTAGGGGGGCCCTAGCCTGAAGGCTAGGGGGGCCTAGCCCTAGCCCAGGGGAGCCTAAAGCCTAGGGGGTGCCCTAGCCTGAAGGCTAGGGGGGCCTAGCCCTAGCCCAGGGGAGCCTAAAGCCTAGGGGGGCCCTAGCCTGAAGGCTAGGGGGGGCCTAGCCCTAGCCCAGGGGAGCCTAAAGCCTAGGGGGGCCCTAGCCTGAAGGCTAGGGGGGCCTAGCCCTAGCCCAGGGGAGCCTAAAGCCTAGGGGGGCCCTAGCCTGAAGGCTAGGGGGGGCCTAGCCCTAGCCCAGGGGAGCCTAAAGCCTAGGGGGGCCCTAGCCTGAAGGCTAGGGGGGGCCTAGCCCTAGCCCAGGGGAGCCTAAAGCCTAGGGGGCCCTAGCCTGAAGGCTAGGGGGGGCCTAGCCCTAGCCCAGGGGAGCCTAAAGCCTAGGGGGGCCCTAGCCTGAAGGCTAGGGGGGGCCTAGCCCTAGCCCAGGGGAGCCTAAAGCCTAGGGGGCCCTAGCCTGAAGGCTAGGGGGGGCCTAGCCCTAGCCCAGGGGAGCCTAAAGCCTAGGGGTGCCCTAGCCTGAAGGCTCGGGGGGGCCTAGCCCTAGCCCAGGGGAGCCTAAAGCCTAGGGGTGCCCTAGCCTGAAGGCTAGGGGGGCCTAGCCCTAGCCCAGGGGAGCCTAAAGCCTAGGGGTGCCCTAGCCTGAAGGCTAGGGGGGCCTAGCCCTAGCCCAGGGGAGCCTAAAGCCTAGGGGTGCCCTAGCCTGAAGGCTAGGGGGGGCCTAGCCCTAGCCCAGGGGAGCCTAAAGCCTAGGGGTGCCCTAGCCTGAAGGCTAGGGGGGGCCTAGCCCTAGCCCAGGGGAGCCTAAAGCCTAGGGGTGCCCTAGCCTGAAGGCTAGGGGGGGCCTAGCCCTAGCCCAGGGGAGCCTAAAGCCTAGGGGTGCCCTAGCCTGAAGGCTAGGGGGGCCTAGCCCTAGCCCAGGGGAGCCTAAAGCCTAGGGGTGCCCTAGCCTGAAGGCTAGGGGGGCCCTAGCCCTAGCCCAGGGGAGCCTAAAGCCTAGGGGTGCCCTAGCCTGAAGGCTAGGGGGGCCCTAGCCTTAGCCCAGGGGAGCCTAAAGCCTAGGGGTGCCCTAGCCTGAAGGCTAGGGGGGCCCTAGCCTTAGCCCAGGGGAGCCTAAAGCCTAGGGGTGCCCTAGCCTGAAGGCTAGGGGGGCCCTAGCCTTAGCCCAGGGGAGCCCTAGCCTAAAGCCTAGGGGTGCCCTAGCCTGAAGGCTAGGGGGGCCCTAGCCTTAGCCCAGGGGAGCCCTAGCCTAAGCCTAGGGGTGCCCTAGCCTGAAGGCTAGGGGGGCCCTAGCCTTAGCCCAGGGGAGCCCTAGCCTAAAGCCTAGGGGTGCCCTAGCCTGAAGGCTAGGGGGGCCCTAGCCTTAGCCCAGGGGAGCCCTAGCCTAAAGCCTAGGGGTGCCCTAGCCTGAAGGCTAGGGGGGGCCCTAGCCTTAGCCCAGGGGAGCCCTAGCCTAAAGCCTAGGGGTGCCCTAGCCTGAAGGCTAGGGGGGCCCTAGCCTTAGCCCAGGGGAGCCCTAGCCTAAAGCCTAGGGGTGCCCTAGCCTGAAGGCTAGGGGGGCCCTAGCCTTAGCCCAGGGGAGCCCTAGCCTAAAGCCTAGGGGTGCCCTAGCCTGAAGGCTAGGGGGGCCCTAGCCTTAGCCCAGGGGAGCCCTAGCCTAAAGCCTAGGGGTGCCCTAGCCTGAAGGCTAGGGGGGCCCTAGCCTTAGCCCAGGGGAGCCCTAGCCTAAAGCCTAGGGGTGCCCTAGCCTGAAGGCTAGGGGGGCCCTAGCCTTAGCCCAGGGGAGCCCTAGCCTAAAGCCTAGGGGTGCCCTAGCCTGAAGGCTAGGGGGGCCCTAGCCTTAGCCCAGGGGAGCCCTAGCCTAAAGCCTAGGGGTGCCCTAGCCTGAAGGCTAGGGGGGCCCTAGCCTTAGCCCAGGGGAGCCCTAGCCTAAAGCCTAGGGGTGCCCTAGCCTGAAGGCTAGGGGGGCCCTAGCCTTGGCCCAGGGGAGCCCTAGCCTAAAGCCTAGGGGTGCCCTAGCCTGAAGGCTAGGGGGGCCCTAGCCTTGGCCCAGGGGAGCCCTAGCCTAAAGCCTAGGGGTGCCCTAGCCTGAAGGCTAGGGGGGCCCTAGCCTTGGCCCAGGGGAGCCCTAGCCTAAAGCCTAGGGGTGCCCTAGCCTGAAGGCTAGGGGGGCCCTAGCCTTGGCCCAGGGGAGCCCTAGCCTAAAGCCTAGGGGTGCCCTAGCCTGAAGGCTAGGGGGGCCCTAGCCTTGGCCCAGGGGAGCCCTAGCCTAAAGCCTAGGGGTGCCCTAGCCTGAAGGCTAGGGGGGCCCTAGCCTTGGCCCAGGGGAGCCCTAGCCTAAAGCCTAGGGGTGCCCTAGCCTGAAGGCTAGGGGGGCCCTAGCCTTGGCCCAGGGGAGCCTAAAGCCTAGGGGTGCCCTAGCCTGAAGGCTAGGGGGGCCCTAGCCTTGGCCCAGGGGAGCCTAAAGCCTAGGGGTGCCCTAGCCTGAAGGCTAGGGGGGCCCTAGCCTTGGCCCAGGGGAGCCTAAAGCCTAGGGGTGCCCTAGCCTGAAGGCTAGGGGGGCCCTAGCCTTGGCCCAGGGGAGCCCTAGCCCAAAGCCTAGGGGTGCCCTAGCCTGAAGGCTAGGGGGGCCCTAGCCTTGGCCCAGGGGAGCCCTAGCCCAAAGCCTAGGGGGGCCCTAGCCTGAAGGCTAGGGGGGCCCTAGCCTTGGCCCAGGGGAGCCCTAGCCCAAAGCCTAGGGGGGCCCTAGCCTGAAGGCTAGGGGGGCCCTAGCCTTGGCCCAGGGGAGCCCTAGCCCAAAGCCTAGGGGGGCCCTAGCCTGAAGGCTAGGGGGGCCCTAGCCTTGGCCCAGGGGAGCCCTAGCCCAAAGCCTAGGGGGGCCCTAGCCTGAAGGCTAGGGGGGCCCTAGCCTTGGCCCAGGGGAGCCCTAGCCCAAAGCCTAGGGGGGCCCTAGCCTGAAGGCTAGGGGGGCCCTAGCCTTGGCCCAGGGGAGCCCTAGCCCAAAGCCTAGGGGGGCCCTAGCCTGAAGGCTAGGGGGGCCCTAGCCTTGGCCCAGGGGAGCCCTAGCCCAAAGCCTAGGGGGGCCCTAGCCTGAAGGCTAGGGGGGCCCTAGCCTTGGCCCAGGGGAGCCCTAGCCCAAAGCCTAGGGGGGCCCTAGCCTGAAGGCTAGGGGGGCCCTAGCCTTGGCCCAGGGGAGCCCTAGCCCAAAGCCTAGGGGGGCCCTAGCCTGAAGGCTAGGGGGGCCCTAGCCTTGGCCCAGGGGAGCCCTAGCCCAAAGCCTAGGGGGGCCCTAGCCTGAAGGCTAGGGGGGCCCTAGCCTTGGCCCAGGGGAGCCCTAGCCCAAAGCCTAGGGGGGCCCTAGCCTGAAGGCTAGGGGGGCCCTAGCCTTGGCCCAGGGGAGCCCTAGCCCAAAGCCTAGGGGGGCCCTAGCCTGAAGGCTAGGGGGGCCCTAGCCTTGGCCCAGGGGAGCCCTAGCCCAAAGCCTAGGGGGGCCCTAGCCTGAAGGCTAGGGGGGCCCTAGCCTTGGCCCAGGGGAGCCCTAGCCCAAAGCCTAGGGGGCCCTAGCCTGAAGGCTAGGGGGGCCCTAGCCTTGGCCCAGGGGAGCCCTAGCCCAAAGCCTAGGGGGGCCCTAGCCTGAAGGCTAGGGGGGCCCTAGCCTTGGCCCAGGGGAGCCCTAGCCCAAAGCCTAGGGGGGCCCTAGCCTGAAGGCTAGGGGGGCCCTAGCCTTGGCCCAGGGGAGCCCTAGCCCAAAGCCTAGGGGGGCCCTAGCCTGAAGGCTAGGGGGGCCCTAGCCTTGGCCCAGGGGAGCCCTAGCCCAAAGCCTAGGGGGGCCCTAGCCTGAAGGCTAGGGGGGCCCTAGCCTTGGCCCAGGGGAGCCCTAGCCCAAAGCCTAGGGGGGCCCTAGCCTGAAGGCTAGGGGGGCCCTAGCCTTGGCCCAGGGGAGCCCTAGCCCAAAGCCTAGGGGGGCCCTAGCCTGAAGGCTAGGGGGGCCCTAGCCTTGGCCCAGG
Organism: Tenrec ecaudatus; assembly: GCF_050624435.1. Classification (NCBI taxonomy): domain Eukaryota; kingdom Metazoa; phylum Chordata; class Mammalia; order Afrosoricida; family Tenrecidae; genus Tenrec; species Tenrec ecaudatus. The sequence continues at coordinate 9,898 of NW_027457797.1, forward strand.
GGAGCCCTAGCCCAAAGCCTAGGGGGGCCCTAGCCTGAAGGCTAGGGGGGCCCTAGCCTTGGCCCAGGGGAGCCCTAGCCCAAAGCCTAGGGGGGCCCTAGCCTGAAGGCTAGGGGGGCCCTAGCCTTGGCCCAGGGGAGCCCTAGCCCAAAGCCTAGGGGGGCCCTAGCCTGAAGGCTAGGGGGGCCCTAGCCTTGGCCCAGGGGAGCCCTAGCCCAAAGCCTAGGGGGGCCCTAGCCTGAAGGCTAGGGGGGCCCTAGCCTTGGCCCAGGGGAGCCCTAGCCCAAAGCCTAGGGGGGCCCTAGCCTGAAGGCTAGGGGGGCCCTAGCCTTGGCCCAGGGGAGCCCTAGCCCAAAGCCTAGGGGGGCCCTAGCCTGAAGGCTAGGGGGGCCCTAGCCTTGGCCCAGGGGAGCCCTAGCCCAAAGCCTAGGGGGGCCCTAGCCTGAAGGCTAGGGGGGCCCTAGCCTTGGCCCAGGGGAGCCCTAGCCCAAAGCCTAGGGGGGCCCTAGCCTGAAGGCTAGGGGGGCCCTAGCCTTGGCCCAGGGGAGCCCTAGCCCAAAGCCTAGGGGGGCCCTAGCCTGAAGGCTAGGGGGGCCCTAGCCTTGGCCCAGGGGAGCCCTAGCCCAAAGCCTAGGGGGGCCCTAGCCTGAAGGCTAGGGGGGCCCTAGCCTTGGCCCAGGGGAGCCCTAGCCCAAAGCCTAGGGGGGCCCTAGCCTGAAGGCTAGGGGGGCCCTAGCCTTGGCCCAGGGGAGCCCTAGCCCAAAGCCTAGGGGGGCCCTAGCCTGAAGGCTAGGGGGGCCCTAGCCTTGGCCCAGGGGAGCCCTAGCCCAAAGCCTAGGGGGGCCCTAGCCTGAAGGCTAGGGGGGCCCTAGCCTTGGCCCAGGGGAGCCCTAGCCCAAAGCCTAGGGGGGCCCTAGCCTGAAGGCTAGGGGGGCCCTAGCCTTGGCCCAGGGGAGCCCTAGCCCAAAGCCTAGGGGGGCCCTAGCCTGAAGGCTAGGGGGGCCCTAGCCTTGGCCCAGGGGAGCCCTAGCCCAAAGCCTAGGGGGGCCCTAGCCTGAAGGCTAGGGGGGCCCTAGCCTTGGCCCAGGGGAGCCCTAGCCCAAAGCCTAGGGGGGCCCTAGCCTGAAGGCTAGGGGGGCCCTAGCCTTGGCCCAGGGGAGCCCTAGCCCAAAGCCTAGGGGGGCCCTAGCCTGAAGGCTAGGGGGGCCCTAGCCTTGGCCCAGGGGAGCCCTAGCCCAAAGCCTAGGGGGGCCCTAGCCTGAAGGCTAGGGGGGCCCTAGCCTTGGCCCAGGGGAGCCCTAGCCCAAAGCCTAGGGGGGCCCTAGCCTGAAGGCTAGGGGGGCCCTAGCCTTGGCCCAGGGGAGCCCTAGCCCAAAGCCTAGGGGGGCCCTAGCCTGAAGGCTAGGGGGGCCCTAGCCTTGGCCCAGGGGAGCCCTAGCCCAAAGCCTAGGGGGGCCCTAGCCTGAAGGCTAGGGGGGCCCTAGCCTTGGCCCAGGGGAGCCCTAGCCCAAAGCCTAGGGGGGCCCTAGCCTGAAGGCTAGGGGGGCCCTAGCCTTGGCCCAGGGGAGCCCTAGCCCAAAGCCTAGGGGGGCCCTAGCCTGAAGGCTAGGGGGGCCCTAGCCTTAGCCTAGGGGAGCCCAAAGCCTAGGGGTGCCCTAGCCTGAAGGCTAGGGGGGCCCTAGCCTTAGCCTAGGGGAGCCCAAAGCCTAGGGGTGCCCTAGCCTGAAGGCTAGGGGGGCCCTAGCCTTAGCCTAGGGGAGCCCTAGCCTAAAGCCTAGGGGTGCCCTAGCCTGAAGGCTAGGGGAGCCCTAGCCTTAGCCTAGGGGAGCCCTAGCCTAAAGCCTAGGGGTGCCCTAGCCTGAAGGCTAGGGGAGCCCTAGCCTTAGCCTAGGGGAGCCCAAAGCCTAGGGGTGCCCTAGCCTGAAGGCTAGGGGAGCCCTAGCCTTAGCCTAGGGGAGCCCAAAGCCTAGGGGTGCCCTAGCCTGAAGGCTAGGGGAGCCCTAGCCTTAGCCTAGGGGAGCCCAAAGCCTAGGGGTGCCCTAGCCTGAAGGCTAGGGGAGCCCTAGCCTTAGCCTAGGGGAGCCCTAGCCTAAAGCCTAGGGGTGCCCTAGCCTGAAGGCTAGGGGAGCCCTAGCCTTAGCCTAGGGGAGCCCTAGCCTAAAGCCTAGGGGTGCCCTAGCCTGAAGGCTAGGGGAGCCCTAGCCTTAGCCTAGGGGAGCCCTAGCCTAAAGCCTAGGGGTGCCCTAGCCTGAAGGCTAGGGGAGCCCTAGCCTTAGCCTAGGGAGCCCTAGCCTAAAGCCTAGGGGTGCCCTAGCCTGAAGGCTAGGGGAGCCCTAGCCTTAGCCTAGGGGAGCCCTAGCCTAAAGCCTAGGGGTGCCCTAGCCTGAAGGCTAGGGGAGCCCTAGCCTTAGCCTAGGGGAGCCCTAGCCTAAAGCCTAGGGGTGCCCTAGCCTGAAGGCTAGGGGAGCCCTAGCCTTAGCCTAGGGGAGCCCTAGCCTAAAGCCTAGGGGTGCCCTAGCCTGAAGGCTAGGGGAGCCCTAGCCTTAGCCTAGGGGAGCCCTAGCCTAAAGCCTAGGGGTGCCCTAGCCTGAAGGCTAGGGGAGCCCTAGCCTTAGCCTAGGGGAGCCCTAGCCTAAAGCCTAGGGGTGCCCTAGCCTGAAGGCTAGGGGAGCCCTAGCCTTAGCCTAGGGGAGCCCTAGCCTAAAGCCTAGGGGTGCCCTAGCCTGAAGGCTAGGGGAGCCCTAGCCTTAGCCTAGGGGAGCCCTAGCCTAAAGCCTAGGGGTGCCCTAGCCTGAAGGCTAGGGGAGCCCTAGCCTTAGCCTAGGGGAGCCCTAGCCTAAAGCCTAGGGGTGCCCTAGCCTGAAGGCTAGGGGAGCCCTAGCCTTAGCCTAGGGGAGCCCTAGCCTAAAGCCTAGGGGTGCCCTAGCCTGAAGGCTAGGGGAGCCCTAGCCTTAGCCTAGGGGAGCCCTAGCCTAAAGCCTAGGGGTGCCCTAGCCTGAAGGCTAGGGGAGCCCTAGCCTTAGCCTAGGGGAGCCCTAGCCTAAAGCCTAGGGGTGCCCTAGCCTGAAGGCTAGGGGAGCCCTAGCCTTAGCCTAGGGGAGCCCTAGCCTAAAGCCTAGGGGTGCCCTAGCCTGAAGGCTAGGGGAGCCCTAGCCTTAGCCTAGGGGAGCCCTAGCCTAAAGCCTAGGGGTGCCCTAGCCTGAAGGCTAGGGGAGCCCTAGCCTTAGCCTAGGGGAGCCCTAGCCTAAAGCCTAGGGGTGCCCTAGCCTGAAGGCTAGGGGAGCCCTAGCCTTAGCCTAGGGGAGCCCTAGCCTAAAGCCTAGGGGTGCCCTAGCCTGAAGGCTAGGGGAGCCCTAGCCTTAGCCTAGGGGAGCCCTAGCCTAAAGCCTAGGGGTGCCCTAGCCTGAAGGCTAGGGGAGCCCTAGCCTTAGCCTAGGGGAGCCCTAGCCTAAAGCCTAGGGGTGCCCTAGCCTGAAGGCTAGGGGAGCCCTAGCCTTAGCCTAGGGGAGCCCTAGCCTAAAGCCTAGGGGTGCCCTAGCCTGAAGGCTAGGGGAGCCCTAGCCTTAGCCTAGGGGAGCCCTAGCCTAAAGCCTAGGGGTGCCCTAGCCTGAAGGCTAGGGGAGCCCTAGCCTTAGCCTAGGGGAGCCCTAGCCTAAAGCCTAGGGGTGCCCTAGCCTGAAGGCTAGGGGAGCCCTAGCCTTAGCCTAGGGGAGCCCTAGCCTAAAGCCTAGGGGTGCCCTAGCCTGAAGGCTAGGGGAGCCCTAGCCTTAGCCTAGGGGAGCCCTAGCCTAAAGCCTAGGGGTGCCCTAGCCTGAAGGCTAGGGGAGCCCTGGCCTTAGCCTAGGGGAGCCCTAGCCTAAAGCCTAGGGGTGCCCTAGCCTGAAGGCTAGGGGAGCCCTGGCCTTAGCCTAGGGGAGCCCTAGCCTAAAGCCTAGGGGTGCCCTAGCCTGAAGGCTAGGGGAGCCCTGGCCTTAGCCTAGGGGAGCCCTAGCCTAAAGCCTAGGGGTGCCCTAGCCTGAAGGCTAGGGGAGCCCTGGCCTTAGCCTAGGGGAGCCCTAGCCTAAAGCCTAGGGGTGCCCTAGCCTGAAGGCTAGGGGAGCCCTGGCCTTAGCCTAGGGGAGCCCTAGCCTAAAGCCTAGGGGTGCCCTAGCCTGAAGGCTAGGGGAGCCCTGGCCTTAGCCTAGGGGAGCCCTAGCCTAAAGCCTAGGGGTGCCCTAGCCTGAAGGCTAGGGGAGCCCTGGCCTTAGCCTAGGGGAGCCCAAAGCCTAGGGGTGCCCTAGCCTGAAGGCTAGGGGAGCCCTGGCCTTAGCCTAGGGGAGCCCTAGCCTAAAGCCTAGGGGTGCCCTAGCCTGAAGGCTAGGGGAGCCCTGGCCTTAGCCTAGGGGAGCCCTAGCCTAAAGCCTAGGGGTGCCCTAGCCTGAAGGCTAGGGGAGCCCTGGCCTTAGCCTAGGGGAGCCCTAGCCTAAAGCCTAGGGGTGCCCTAGCCTGAAGGCTAGGGGAGCCCTGGCCTTAGCCTAGGGGAGCCCTAGCCTAAAGCCTAGGGGTGCCCAAGCCTGAAGGCTAGGGGAGCCCTGGCCTTAGCCTAGGGGAGCCCTAGCCTAAAGCCTAGGGGTGCCCTAGCCTGAAGGCTAGGGGAGCCCTGGCCTTAGCCTAGGGGAGCCCTAGCCTAAAGCCTAGGGGTGCCCTAGCCTGAAGGCTAGGGGAGCCCTGGCCTTAGCCTAGGGGAGCCCTAGCCTAAAGCCTAGGGGTGCCCTAGCCTGAAGGCTAGGGGAGCCCTGGCCTTAGCCTAGGGGAGCCCTAGCCTAAAGCCTAGGGGTGCCCTAGCCTGAAGGCTAGGGGAGCCCTGGCCTTAGCCTAGGGGAGCCCTAGCCTAAAGCCTAGGGGTGCCCTAGCCTGAAGGCTAGGGGAGCCCTGGCCTTAGCCTAGGGGAGCCCTAGCCTAAAGCCTAGGGGTGCCCTAGCCTGAAGGCTAGGGGAGCCCTGGCCTTAGCCTAGGGGAGCCCTAGCCTAAAGCCTAGGGGTGCCCTAGCCTGAAGGCTAGGGGAGCCCTGGCCTTAGCCTAGGGGAGCCCTAGCCTAAAGCCTAGGGGTGCCCTAGCCTGAAGGCTAGGGGAGCCCTGGCCTTTGCCTAGGGGAGCCCTAGCCTAAAGCCTAGGGGTGCCCTAGCCTGAAGGCTAGGGGAGCCCTGGCCTTAGCCTAGGGGAGCCCTAGCCTAAAGCCTAGGGGTGCCCTAGCCTGAAGGCTAGGGGAGCCCTGGCCTTAGCCTAGGGGAGCCCTAGCCTAAAGCCTAGGGGTGCCCTAGCCTGAAGGCTAGGGGAGCCCTGGCCTTAGCCTAGGGGAGCCCAAAGCCTAGGGGTGCCCTAGCCTGAAGGCTAGGGGAGCCCTGGCCTTAGCCTAGGGGAGCCCTAGCCTAAAGCCTAGGGGTGCCCTAGCCTGAAGGCTAGGGGAGCCCTGGCCTTAGCCTAGGGGAGCCCTAGCCTAAAGCCTAGGGGTGCCCTAGCCTGAAGGCTAGGGGAGCCCTGGCCTTAGCCTAGGGGAGCCCTAGCCTAAAGCCTAGGGGTGCCCTAGCCTGAAGGCTAGGGGAGCCCTGGCCTTAGCCTAGGGGAGCCCTAGCCTAAAGCCTAGGGGTGCCCTAGCCTGAAGGCTAGGGGAGCCCTGGCCTTAGCCTAGGGGAGCCCTAGCCTAAAGCCTAGGGGTGCCCTAGCCTGAAGGCTAGGGGAGCCCTGGCCTTAGCCTAGGGGAGCCCTAGCCTAAAGCCTAGGGGTGCCCTAGCCTGAAGGCTAGGGGAGCCCTGGCCTTAGCCTAGGGGAGCCCTAGCCTAAAGCCTAGGGGTGCCCTAGCCTGAAGGCTAGGGGAGCCCTAGCCTTAGCCTAGGGGAGCCCTAGCCTAAAGCCTAGGGGTGCCCTAGCCTGAAGGCTAGGGGAGCCCTAGCCTTAGCCTAGGGGAGCCCAAAGCCTAGGGGTGCCCTAGCCTGAAGGCTAGGGGAGCCCTGGCCTTAGCCTAGGGGAGCCCTAGCCTAAAGCCTAGGGGTGCCCTAGCCTGAAGGCTAGGGGAGCCCTGGCCTTAGCCTAGGGGAGCCCTAGCCTAAAGCCTAGGGGTGCCCTAGCCTGAAGGCTAGGGGAGCCCTGGCCTTAGCCTAGGGGAGCCCTAGCCTAAAGCCTAGGGGTGCCCTAGCCTGAAGGCTAGGGGAGCCCTGGCCTTAGCCTAGGGGAGCCCTAGCCTAAAGCCTAGGGGTGCCCTAGCCTGAAGGCTAGGGGAGCCCTGGCCTTAGCCTAGGGGAGCCCTAGCCTAAAGCCTAGGGGTGCCCTAGCCTGAAGGCTAGGGGAGCCCTGGCCTTAGCCTAGGGGAGCCCTAGCGTAAAGCCTAGGGGTGCCCTAGCCTGAAGGCTAGGGGAGCCCTGGCCTTAGCCTAGGGGAGCCCTAGCCTAAAGCCTAGGGGTGCCCTAGCCTGAAGGCTAGGGGAGCCCTGGCCTTAGCCTAGGGGAGCCCTAGCCTAAAGCCTAGGGGTGCCCTAGCCTGAAGGCTAGGGGAGCCCTGGCCTTAGCCTAGGGGAGCCCTAGCCTAAAGCCTAGGGGTGCCCTAGCCTGAAGGCTAGGGGAGCCCTGGCCTTAGCCTAGGGGAGCCCTAGCCTAAAGCCTAGGGGTGCCCTAGCCTGAAGGCTAGGGGAGCCCTGGCCTTAGCCTAGGGGAGCCCTAGCCTAAAGCCTAGGGGTGCCCTAGCCTGAAGGCTAGGGGAGCCCTGGCCTTAGCCTAGGGGAGCCCTAGCCTAAAGCCTAGGGGTGCCCTAGCCTGAAGGCTAGGGGAGCCCTGGCCTTAGCCTAGGGGAGCCCTAGCCTAAAGCCTAGGGGTGCCCTAGCCTGAAGGCTAGGGGAGCCCTGGCCTTAGCCTAGGGGAGCCCTAGCCTAAAGCCTAGGGGTGCCCTAGCCTGAAGGCTAGGGGAGCCCTGGCCTTAGCCTAGGGGAGCCCTAGCCTAAAGCCTAGGGGTGCCCTAGCCTGAAGGCTAGGGGAGCCCTGGCCTTAGCCTAGGGGAGCCCTAGCCTAAAGCCTAGGGGTGCCCTAGCCTGAAGGCTAGGGGAGCCCTGGCCTTAGCCTAGGGGAGCCCTAGCCTAAAGCCTAGGGGTGCCCTAGCCTGAAGGCTAGGGGAGCCCTGGCCTTAGCCTAGGGGAGCCCAAAGCCTAGGGGTGCCCTAGCCTGAAGGCTAGGGGAGCCCTGGCCTTAGCCTAGGGGAGCCCTAGCCTAAAGCCTAGGGGTGCCCTAGCCTGAAGGCTAGGGGAGCCCTGGCCTTAGCCTAGGGGAGCCCTAGCCTAAAGCCTAGGGGTGCCCTAGCCTGAAGGCTAGGGGAGCCCTGGCCTTAGCCTAGGGGAGCCCTAGCCTAAAGCCTAGGGGTGCCCTAGCCTGAAGGCTAGGGGAGCCCTGGCCTTAGCCTAGGGGAGCCCTAGCCTAAAGCCTAGGGGTGCCCTAGCCTGAAGGCTAGGGGAGCCCTGGCCTTAGCCTAGGGGAGCCCTAGCCTAAAGCCTAGGGGTGCCCTAGCCTGAAGGCTAGGGGAGCCCTGGCCTTAGCCTAGGGGAGCCCTAGCCTAAAGCCTAGGGGTGCCCTAGCCTGAAGGCTAGGGGAGCCCTGGCCTTAGCCTAGGGGAGCCCTAGCCTAAAGCCTAGGGGTGCCCTAGCCTGAAGGCTAGGGGAGCCCTGGCCTTAGCCTAGGGGAGCCCTAGCCTAAAGCCTAGGGGTGCTCTAGCCTGAAGGCTAGGGGAGCCCTGGCCTTAGCCTAGGGGAGCCCTAGCCTAAAGCCTAGGGGTGCCCTAGCCTGAAGGCTAGGGGAGCCCTGGCCTTAGCCTAGGGGAGCCCTAGCCTAAAGCCTAGGGGTGCCCTAGCCTGAAGGCTAGGGGAGCCCTGGCCTTAGCCTAGGGGAGCCCTAGCCTAAAGCCTAGGGGTGCCCTAGCCTGAAGGCTAGGGGAGCCCTGGCCGTAGCCTAGGGGAGCCCTAGCCTAAAGCCTAGGGGTGCCCTAGCCTGAAGGCTAGGGGAGCCCTGGCCTTAGCCTAGGGGAGCCCTAGCCTAAAGCCTAGGGGTGCCCTAGCCTGAAGGCTAGGGGAGCCCTGGCCTTAGCCTAGGGGAGCCCTAGCCTAAAGCCTAGGGGTGCCCTAGCCTGAAGGCTAGGGGAGCCCTGGCCTTAGCCTAGGGGAGCCCTAGCCTAAAGCCTAGGGTGCCCTAGCCTGAAGGCTAGGGGAGCCCTGGCCTTAGCCTAGGGGAGCCCTAGCCTAAAGCCTAGGGGTGCCCTAGCCTGAAGGCTAGGGGAGCCCTGGCCTTAGCCTAGGGGAGCCCTAGCCTAAAGCCTAGGGGTGCCCTAGCCTGAAGGCTAGGGGAGCCCTGGCCTTAGCCTAGGGGAGCCCTAGCCTAAAGCCTAGGGGTGCCCTAGCCTGAAGGCTAGGGGAGCCCTGGCCTTAGCCTAGGGGAGCCCTAGCCTAAAGCCTAGGGGTGCCCTAGCCTGAAGGCTAGGGGAGCCCTGGCCTTAGCCTAGGGGAGCCCTAGCCTAAAGCCTAGGGGTGCCCTAGCCTGAAGGCTAGGGGAGCCCTGGCCTTAGCCTAGGGGAGCCCTAGCCTAAAGCCTAGGGGTGCCCTAGCCTGAAGGCTAGGGGAGCCCTGGCCTTAGCCTAGGGGAGCCCAAAGCCTAGGGGTGCCCTAGCCTGAAGGCTAGGGGAGCCCTGGCCTTAGCCTAGGGGAGCCCTAGCCTAAAGCCTAGGGGTGCCCTAGCCTGAAGGCTAGGGGAGCCCTGGCCTTAGCCTAGGGGAGCCCTAGCCTAAAGCCTAGGGGTGCCCTAGCCTGAAGGCTAGGGGAGCCCTGGCCTTAGCCTAGGGGAGCCCTAGCCTAAAGCCTAGGGGTGCCCTAGCCTGAAGGCTAGGGGAGCCCTGGCCTTAGCCTAGGGGAGCCCTAGCCTAAAGCCTAGGGGTGCCCTAGCCTGAAGGCTAGGGGAGCCCTGGCCTTAGCCTAGGGGAGCCCTAGCCTAAAGCCTAGGGGTGCCCTAGCCTGAAGGCTAGGGGAGCCCTGGCCTTAGCCTAGGGGAGCCCTAGCCTAAAGCCTAGGGGTGCCCTAGCCTGAAGGCTAGGGGAGCCCTGGCCTTAGCCTAGGGGAGCCCTAGCCTAAAGCCTAGGGGTGCCCTAGCCTGAAGGCTAGGGGAGCCCTGGCCTTAGCCTAGGGGAGCCCTAGCCTAAAGCCTAGGGGTGCCCTAGCCTGAAGGCTAGGGGAGCCCTGGCCTTAGCCTAGGGGAGCCCTAGCCTAAAGCCTAGGGGTGCCCTAGCCTGAAGGCTAGGGGAGCCCTGGCCTTAGCCTAGGGGAGCCCTAGCCTAAAGCCTAGGGGTGCCCTAGCCTGAAGGCTAGGGGAGCCCTGGCCTTAGCCTAGGGGAGCCCTAGCCTAAAGCCTAGGGGTGCCCTAGCCTGAAGGCTAGGGGAGCCCTGGCCTTAGCCTAGGGGAGCCCTAGCCTAAAGCCTAGGGGTGCCCTAGCCTGAAGGCTAGGGGAGGCCTGGCCTTAGCCTAGGGGAGCCCTAGCCTAAAGCCTAGGGGTGCCCTAGCCTGAAGGCTAGGGGAGCCCTGGCCTTAGCCTAGGGGAGCCCTAGCCTAAAGCCTAGGGGTGCCCTAGCCTGAAGGCTAGGGGAGCCCTGGCCTTAGCCTAGGGGAGCCCTAGCCTAAAGCCTAGGGGTGCCCTAGCCTGAAGGCTAGGGGAGCCCTGGCCTTAGCCTAGGGGAGCCCTAGCCTAAAGCCTAGGGGTGCCCTAGCCTGAAGGCTAGGGGAGCCCTGGCCTTAGCCTAGGGGAGCCCAAAGCCTAGGGGTGCCCTAGCCTGAAGGCTAGGGGAGCCCTGGCCTTAGCCTAGGGGAGCCCAAAGCCTAGGGGTGCCCTAGCCTGAAGGCTAGGGGAGCCCTGGCCTTAGCCTAGGGGAGCCCTAGCCTAAAGCCTAGGGGTGCCCTAGCCTGAAGGCTAGGGGAGCCCTGGCCTTAGCCTAGGGGAGCCCAAAGCCTAGGGGTGCCCTAGCCTGAAGGCTAGGGGAGCCCTGGCCTTAGCCTAGGGGAGCCCGAGCCTAAAGCCTAGGGGTGCCCTAGCCTGAAGGCTAGGGGAGCCCTGGCCTTAGCCTAGGGGAGCCCTAGCCTAAAGCCTAGGGGTGCCCTAGCCTGAAGGCTAGGGGAGCCCTGGCCTTAGCCTAGGGGAGCCCTAGCCTAAAGCCTAGGGGTGCTCTAGCCTGAAGGCTAGGGGAGCCCTGGCCTTAGCCTAGGGGAGCCCTAGCCTAAAGCCTAGGGGTGCCCTAGCCTGAAGGCTAGGGGAGCCCTGGCCTTAGCTAGGGGAGCCCTAGCCTAAAGCCTAGGGGTGCCCTAGCCTGAAGGCTAGGGGAGCCCTGGCCTTAGCCTAGGGGAGCCCTAGCCTAAAGCCTAGGGGTGCCCTAGCCTGAAGGCTAGGGGAGCCCTGGCCTTAGCCTAGGGGAGCCCTAGCCTAAAGCCTAGGGGTGCCCTAGCCTGAAGGCTAGGGGAGCCCTGGCCTTAGCCTAGGGGAGCCCTAGCCTAAAGCCTAGGGGTGCCCTAGCATGAAGGCTAGGGGAGCCCTGGCCTCAGCCTAGGGGAGCCCTAGCCTAAAGCCTAGGGGTGCCCTAGCCTGAAGGCTAGGGGAGCCCTGGCCTCAGCCTAGGGGAGCCCTAGCCTAAAGCCTAGGGGTGCCCTAGCCTGAAGGCTAGGGGAGCCCTGGCCTCAGCCTAGGGGAGCCCTAGCCTAAAGCTTAGGGGTGCCCTAGCCTGAAGGCTAGGGGAGCCCTGGCCTCAGCCTAGGGGAGCCCTAGCCTAAAGCCTAGGAGCCTAAAGCCTAGGGGTGCCCTAGCCTGAAGGCTAGGGGAGCCCTGGCCTCAGCCTAGGGGAGCCCTAGCCTAAAGCCTAGGGGTGCCCTAGCCTGAAGGCTAGGGGAGCCCTGGCCTCAGCCTAGGGGAGCCCTAGCCTAAAGCCTAGGGGTGCCCTAGCCTGAAGGCTAGGGGAGCCCTGGCCTCAGCCTAGGGGAGCCCTAGCCTAAAGCCTAGGGGTGCCCTAGCCTGAAGGCTAGGGGAGCCCTGGCCTCAGCCTAGGGGAGCCCTAGCCTAAAGCCTAGGGGTGCCCTAGCCTGAAGGCTAGGGGAGCCCTGGCCTCAGCCTAGGGGAGCCCTAGCCTAAAGCCTAGGGGTGCCCTAGCCTGAAGGCTGGGGGAGCCCTGGCCTCAGCCTAGGGGAGCCCTAGCCTAAAGCCTAGGGGTGCCCTAGCCTGAAGGCTGGGGGAGCCCTGGCCTCAGCCTAGGGGAGCCCTAGCCTAAAGCCTAGGGGTGCCCTAGCCTGAAGGCTGGGGGAGCCCTGGCCTCAGCCTAGGGGAGCCCTAGCCTAAAGCCTAGGGGTGCCCTAGCCTGAAGGCTGGGGGAGCCCTGGCCTCAGCCTAGGGGAGCCCTAGCCTAAAGCCTAGGGGTGCCCTAGCCTGAAGGCTGGGGGAGCCCTGGCCTCAGCCTAGGGGAGCCCTAGCCTAAAGGCCTAGGGGGGCCTAGCCCTAGCCTAGGGGAGCCTAAAGCCTAGGGGGGCCCTAGCCTGAAGCTAGGGGGGCCTAGCCCTAGCCTAGGGGAGCCTAAAGCCTAGGGGGGCCCTAGCCTGAAGGCTAGGGGGGCCTAGCCCTAGCCTAGGGGAGCCTAAAGCCTAGGGGGGCCCTAGCCTGAAGGCTAGGGGGGGCCTAGCCCTAGCCTAGGGGAGCCTAAAGCCTAGGGGGGCCCTAGCCTGAAGGCTAGGGGGGGCCTAGCCCTAGCCTAGGGGAGCCTAAAGCCTAGGGGGGCCCTAGCCTGAAGGCTAGGGGGGGCCTAGCCCTAGCCTAGGGGAGCCTAAAGCCTAGGGGGGCCCTAGCCTGAAGGCTAGGGGGGGCCTAGCCCTAGCCCAGGGGAGCCTAAAGCCTAGGGGGGCCCTAGCCTGAAGGCTAGGGGGGGCCTAGCCCTAGCCCAGGGGAGCCTAAAGCCTAGGGGGGCCCTAGCCTGAAGGCTAGGGGGGGCCTAGCCCTAGCCCAGGGGAGCCTAAAGCCTAGGGGGGCCCTAGCCTGAAGGCTAGGGGGGGCCTAGCCCTAGCCCAGGGGAGCCTAAAGCCTAGGGGGGCCCTAGCCTGAAGGCTAGGGGGGGCCTAGCCCTAGCCCAGGGGAGCCTAAAGCCTAGGGGGGCCCTAGCCTGAAGGCTAGGGGGGGCCTAGCCCTAGCCCAGGGGAGCCTAAAGCCTAGGGGGGCCCTAGCCTGAAGGCTAGGGGGGGCCTAGCCCTAGCCCAGGGGAGCCTAAAGCCTAGGGGGGCCCTAGCCTGAAGGCTAGGGGGGGCCTAGCCCTAGCCCAGGGGAGCCTAAAGCCTAGGGGGGCCCTAGCCTGAAGGCTAGGGGGGGCCTAGCCCTAGCCCAGGGGAGCCTAAAGCCTAGGGGGGCCCTAGCCTGAAGGCTAGGGGGGGCCTAGCCCTAGCCCAGGGGAGCCTAAAGCCTAGGGGGGCCCTAGCCTGAAGGCTAGGGGGGGCCTAGCCCTAGCCCAGGGGAGCCTAAAGCCTAGGGGGGCCCTAGCCTGAAGGCTAGGGGGGGCCTAGCCCTAGCCCAGGGGAGCCTAAAGCCTAGGGGGGCCCTAGCCTGAAGGCTAGGGGGGGCCTAGCCCTAGCCCAGGGGAGCCTAAAGCCTAGGGGGGCCCTAGCCTGAAGGCTAGGGGGGGCCTAGCCCTAGCCCAGGGGAGCCTAAAGCCTAGGGGGGCCCTAGCCTGAAGGCTAGGGGGGGCCTAGCCCTAGCCCAGGGGAGCCTAAAGCCTAGGGGGGCCCTAGCCTGAAGGCTAGGGGGGGCCTAGCCCTAGCCCAGGGGAGCCTAAAGCCTAGGGGGGCCCTAGCCTGAAGGCTAGGGGGGGCCTAGCCCTAGCCCAGGGGAGCCTAAAGCCTAGGGGGGCCCTAGCCTGAAGGCTAGGGGGGGCCTAGCCCTAGCCCAGGGGAGCCTAAAGCCTAGGGGGGCCCTAGCCTGAAGGCTAGGGGGGGCCTAGCCCTAGCCCAGGGGAGCCTAAAGCCTAGGGGTGCCCTAGCCTGAAGGCTAGGGGGGGCCTAGCCCTAGCCCAGGGGAGCCTAAAGCCTAGGGGTGCCCTAGCCTGAAGGCTAGGGGGGGCCTAGCCCTAGCCCAGGGGAGCCTAAAGCCTAGGGGTGCCCTAGCCTGAAGGCTAGGGGGGGCCTAGCCCTAGCCCAGGGGAGCCTAAAGCCTAGGGGTGCCCTAGCCTGAAGGCTAGGGGGGGCCTAGCCCTAGCCCAGGGGAGCCTAAAGCCTAGGGGTGCCCTAGCCTGAAGGCTAGGGGGGGCCTAGCCCTAGCCCAGGGGAGCCTAAAGCCTAGGGGTGCCCTAGCCTGAAGGCTAGGGGGGGCCTAGCCCTAGCCCAGGGGAGCCTAAAGCCTAGGGGTGCCCTAGCCTGAAGGCTAGGGGGGGCCTAGCCCTAGCCCAGGGGAGCCTAAAGCCTAGGGGTGCCCTAGCCTGAAGGCTAGGGGGGGCCTAGCCCTAGCCCAGGGGAGCCTAAAGCCTAGGGGTGCCCTAGCCTGAAGGCTAGGGGGGGCCTAGCCCTAGCCCAGGGGAGCCTAAAGCCTAGGGGTGCCCTAGCCTGAAGGCTAGGGGGGGCCTAGCCCTAGCCCAGGGGAGCCTAAAGCCTAGGGGTGCCCTAGCCTGAAGGCTAGGGGGGGCCTAGCCCTAGCCCAGGGGAGCCTAAAGCCTAGGGGTGCCCTAGCCTGAAGGCTAGGGGGGCCCTAGCCTTAGCCCAGGGGAGCCTAAAGCCTAGGGGGGCCCTAGCCTGAAGGCTAGGGGGGCCCTAGCCTTAGCCCAGGGGAGCCTAAAGCCTAGGGGGGCCCTAGCCTGAAGGCTAGGGGGGCCCTAGCCTTAGCCTAGGGGAGCCTAAAGCCTAGGGGGGCCCTAGCCTGAAGGCTAGGGGGGCCCTAGCCTTAGCCTAGGGGAGCCTAAAGCCTAGGGGGGCCCTAGCCTGAAGGCTAGGGGGGCCCTAGCCTTAGCCTAGGGGAGCCTAAAGCCTAGGGGGGCCCTAGCCTGAAGGCTAGGGGGGCCCTAGCCTTAGCCTAGGGGAGCCTAAAGCCTAGGGGGGCCCTAGCCTGAAGGCTAGGGGGGCCCTAGCCTTAGCCTAGGGGAGCCTAAAGCCTAGGGGGGCCCTAGCCTGAAGGCTAGGGGGGCCCTAGCCTTAGCCTAGGGGAGCCTAAAGCCTAGGGGGGCCCTAGCCTGAAGGCTAGGGGGGCCCTAGCCTTAGCCTAGGGGAGCCTAAAGCCTAGGGGGGCCCTAGCCTGAAGGCTAGGGGGGCCCTAGCCTTAGCCTAGGGGAGCCTAAAGCCTAGGGGGGCCCTAGCCTGAAGGCTAGGGGGGCCCTAGCCTTAGCCTAGGGGAGCCTAAAGCCTAGGGGGGCCCTAGCCTGAAGGCTAGGGGGGCCCTAGCCTTAGCCTAGGGGAGCCTAAAGCCTAGGGGGGCCCTAGCCTGAAGGCTAGGGGGGCCCTAGCCTTAGCCTAGGGGAGCCTAAAGCCTAGGGGGGCCCTAGCCTGAAGGCTAGGGGGGCCCTAGCCTTAGCCTAGGGGAGCCTAAAGCCTAGGGGGGCCCTAGCCTGAAGGCTAGGGGGGCCCTAGCCTTAGCCTAGGGGAGCCTAAAGCCTAGGGGGGCCCTAGCCTGAAGGCTAGGGGGGCCCTAGCCTTAGCCTAGGGGAGCCTAAAGCCTAGGGGGGCCCTAGCCTGAAGGCTAGGGGGGCCCTAGCCTTAGCCTAGGGGAGCCTAAAGCCTAGGGGGGCCCTAGCCTGAAGGCTAGGGGGGCCCTAGCCTTAGCCTAGGGGAGCCTAAAGCCTAGGGGGGCCCTAGCCTGAAGGCTAGGGGGGCCCTAGCCTTAGCCTAGGGGAGCCTAAAGCCTAGGGGGGCCCTAGCCTGAAGGCTAGGGGGGGCCCTAGCCTTAGCCTAGGGGAGCCTAAAGCCTAGGGGGGCCCTAGCCTGAAGGCTAGGGGGGCCCTAGCCTTAGCCTAGGGGAGCCTAAAGCCTAGGGGGGCCCTAGCCTGAAGGCTAGGGGGGCCCTAGCCTTAGCCTAGGGGAGCCTAAAGCCTAGGGGGGCCCTAGCCTGAAGGCTAGGGGGGCCCTAGCCTTAGCCTAGGGGAGCCTAAAGCCTAGGGGGGCCCTAGCCTGAAGGCTAGGGGGGCCCTAGCCTTAGCCTAGGGGAGCCTAAAGCCTAGGGGGGCCCTAGCCTGAAGGCTAGGGGGGCCCTAGCCTTAGCCTAGGGGAGCCTAAAGCCTAGGGGGGCCCTAGCCTGAAGGCTAGGGGGGCCCTAGCCTTAGCCTAGGGGAGCCTAAAGCCTAGGGGGGCCCTAGCCTGAAGGCTAGGGGGGCCCTAGCCTTAGCCTAGGGGAGCCTAAAGCCTAGGGGGGCCCTAGCCTGAAGGCTAGGGGGGCCCTAGCCTTAGCCTAGGGGAGCCTAAAGCCTAGGGGGGCCCTAGCCTGAAGGCTAGGGGGGCCCTAGCCTTAGCCTAGGGGAGCCTAAAGCCTAGGGGGGCCCTAGCCTGAAGGCTAGGGGGGGCCCTAGCCTTAGCCTAGGGGAGCCTAAAGCCTAGGGGGGGCCCTAGCCTGAAGGCTAGGGGGGCCCTAGCCTTAGCCTAGGGGAGCCTAAAGCCTAGGGGGGCCCTAGCCTGAAGGCTAGGGGGGGCCTAGCCTTAGCCTAGGGGAGCCTAAAGCCTAGGGGGGCCCTAGCCTGAAGGCTAGGGGGGGCCTAGCCCTAGCCTAGGGGAGCCTAAAGCCTAGGGGGGCCCTAGCCTGAAGGCTAGGGGGGGCCTAGCCCTAGCCTAGGGGAGCCTAAAGCCTAGGGGGGCCCTAGCCTGAAGGCTAGGGGGGGCCTAGCCCTAGCCTAGGGGAGCCTAAAGCCTAGGGGGGCCCTAGCCTGAAGGCTAGGGGGGGCCTAGCCCTAGCCTAGGGGAGCCTAAAGCCTAGGGGGGCCCTAGCCTGAAGGCTAGGGGGGGCCTAGCCCTAGCCTAGGGGAGCCTAAAGCCTAGGGGGGCCCTAGCCTGAAGGCTAGGGGGGGCCTAGCCCTAGCCTAGGGGAGCCTAAAGCCTAGGGGGGCCCTAGCCTGAAGGCTAGGGGGGCCTAGCCCTAGCCTAGGGGAGCCTAAAGCCTAGGGGGGCCCTAGCCTGAAGGCTAGGGGGGGCCTAGCCCTAGCCTAGGGGAGCCTAAAGCCTAGGGGGGCCCTAGCCTGAAGGCTAGGGGGGGCCTAGCCCTAGCCTAGGGGAGCCTAAAGCCTAGGGGGGCCCTAGCCTGAAGGCTAGGGGGGGCCTAGCCCTAGCCTAGGGGAGCCTAAAGCCTAGGGGGGCCCTAGCCTGAAGGCTAGGGGGGCCTAGCCCTAGCCTAGGGGAGCCTAAAGCCTAGGGGGGCCCTAGCCTGAAGGCTAGGGGGGGCCTAGCCCTAGCCTAGGGGAGCCTAAAGCCTAGGGGGGGCCCTAGCCTGAAGGCTAGGGGGGCCTAGCCCTAGCCTAGGGGAGCCTAAAGCCTAGGGGGGCCCTAGCCTGAAGGCTAGGGGGGGCCTAGCCCTAGCCTAGGGGAGCCTAAAGCCTAGGGGGGCCCTAGCCTGAAGGCTAGGGGGGGCCTAGCCCTAGCCTAGGGGAGCCTAAAGCCTAGGGGGGCCCTAGCCTGAAGGCTAGGGGGGGCCTAGCCCTAGCCTAGGGGAGCCTAAAGCCTAGGGGGGCCCTAGCCTGAAGGCTAGGGGGGGCCTAGCCCTAGCCCAGGGGAGCCTAAAGCCTAGGGGGGCCCTAGCCTGAAGGCTAGGGGGGGCCTAGCCCTAGCCCAGGGGAGCCTAAAGCCTAGGGGGGCCCTAGCCTGAAGGCTAGGGGGGCCTAGCCCTAGCCCAGGGGAGCCTAAAGCCTAGGGGGGCCCTAGCCTGAAGGCTAGGGGGGGCCTAGCCCTAGCCCAGGGGAGCCTAAAGCCTAGGGGGGCCCTAGCCTGAAGGCTAGGGGGGGCCTAGCCCTAGCCCAGGGGAGCCTAAAGCCTAGGGGGGCCCTAGCCTGAAGGCTAGGGGGGGCCTAGCCCTAGCCCAGGGGAGCCTAAAGCCTAGGGGGGCCCTAGCCTGAAGGCTAGGGGGGGCCTAGCCCTAGCCCAGGGGAGCCTAAAGCCTAGGGGGGCCCTAGCCTGAAGGCTAGGGGGGGCCTAGCCCTAGCCCAGGGGAGCCTAAAGCCTAGGGGGGCCCTAGCCTGAAGGCTAGGGGGGGCCTAGCCCTAGCCCAGGGGAGCCTAAAGCCTAGGGGGGCCCTAGCCTGAAGGCTAGGGGGGGCCTAGCCCTAGCCCAGGGGAGCCTAAAGCCTAGGGGGGCCCTAGCCTGAAGGCTAGGGGGGGCCTAGCCCTAGCCCAGGGGAGCCTAAAGCCTAGGGGGGCCCTAGCCTGAAGGCTAGGGGGGGCCTAGCCCTAGCCCAGGGGAGCCTAAAGCCTAGGGGGGCCCTAGCCTGAAGGCTAGGGGGGGCCTAGCCCTAGCCCAGGGGAGCCTAAAGCCTAGGGGGGCCCTAGCCTGAAGGCTAGGGGGGGCCTAGCCCTAGCCCAGGGGAGCCTAAAGCCTAGGGGGGCCCTAGCCTGAAGGCTAGGGGGGGCCTAGCCCTAGCCCAGGGGAGCCTAAAGCCTAGGGGGGCCCTAGCCTGAAGGCTAGGGGGGGCCTAGCCCTAGCCCAGGGGAGCCTAAAGCCTAGGGGGGCCCTAGCCTGAAGGCTAGGGGGGGCCTAGCCCTAGCCCAGGGGAGCCTAAAGCCTAGGGGGGCCCTAGCCTGAAGGCTAGGGGGGGCCTAGCCCTAGCCCAGGGGAGCCTAAAGCCTAGGGGTGCCCTAGCCTGAAGGCTAGGGGGGGCCTAGCCCTAGCCCAGGGGAGCCTAAAGCCTAGGGGTGCCCTAGCCTGAAGGCTAGGGGGGGCCTAGCCCTAGCCCAGGGGAGCCTAAAGCCTAGGGGTGCCCTAGCCTGAAGGCTAGGGGGGGCCTAGCCCTAGCCCAGGGGAGCCTAAAGCCTAGGGGTGCCCTAGCCTGAAGGCTAGGGGGGGCCTAGCCCTAGCCCAGGGGAGCCTAAAGCCTAGGGGTGCCCTAGCCTGAAGGCTAGGGGGGGCCTAGCCCTAGCCCAGGGGAGCCTAAAGCCTAGGGGTGCCCTAGCCTGAAGGCTAGGGGGGCCTAGCCCTAGCCCAGGGGAGCCTAAAGCCTAGGGGTGCCCTAGCCTGAAGGCTAGGGGGGCCTAGCCCTAGCCCAGGGGAGCCTAAAGCCTAGGGGTGCCCTAGCCTGAAGGCTAGGGGGGCCCTAGCCCTAGCCCAGGGGAGCCTAAAGCCTAGGGGTGCCCTAGCCTGAAGGCTAGGGGGGCCCTAGCCCTAGCCCAGGGGAGCCTAAAGCCTAGGGGTGCCCTAGCCTGAAGGCTAGGGGGGCCCTAGCCTTAGCCCAGGGGAGCCTAAAGCCTAGGGGTGCCCTAGCCTGAAGGCTAGGGGGGCCCTAGCCTTAGCCCAGGGAGCCCTAGCCTAAAGCCTAGGGGTGCCCTAGCCTGAAGGCTAGGGGGGCCCTAGCCTTAGCCCAGGGGAGCCCCTAAAGCCTAGGGGTGCCCTAGCCTGAAGGCTAGGGGGGCCCTAGCCTTAGCCCAGGGGAGCCCTAGCCTAAAGCCTAGGGGTGCCCTAGCCTGAAGGCTAGGGGGGCCCTAGCCTTAGCCCAGGGGAGCCCTAGCCTAAAGCCTAGGGGTGCCCTAGCCTGAAGGCTAGGGGGGCCCTAGCCTTAGCCCAGGGGAGCCCTAGCCTAAAGCCTAGGGGTGCCCTAGCCTGAAGGCTAGGGGGGCCCTAGCCTTAGCCCAGGGGAGCCCTAGCCTAAAGCCTAGGGGTGCCCTAGCCTGAAGGCTAGGGGGGCCCTAGCCTTAGCCCAGGGGAGCCTAAAGCCTAGGGGTGCCCTAGCCTGAAGGCTAGGGGGGCCCTAGCCTTAGCCCAGGGGAGCCTAAAGCCTAGGGGTGCCCTAGCCTGAAGGCTAGGGGGGCCCTAGCCTTAGCCCAGGGGAGCCCTAGCCTAAGCCTAGGGGTGCCCTAGCCTGAAGGCTAGGGGGGCCCTAGCCTTAGCCCAGGGGAGCCTAAAGCCTAGGGGGGCCCTAGCCTGAAGGCTAGGGGGGGCCTAGCCCTAGCCCAGGGGAGCCTAAAGCCTAGGGGGGCCCTAGCCTGAAGGCTAGGGGGGGCCTAGCCCTAGCCCAGGGGAGCCTAAAGCCTAGGGGGGCCCTAGCCTGAAGGCTAGGGGGGCCTAGCCCTAGCCCAGGGGAGCCTAAAGCCTAGGGGGGCCCTAGCCTGAAGGCTAGGGGGGCCTAGCCCTAGCCCAGGGGAGCCTAAAGCCTAGGGGGGCCCTAGCCTGAAGGCTAGGGGGGGCCTAGCCCTAGCCCAGGGGAGCCTAAAGCTAGGGGGGCCCTAGCCTGAAGGCTAGGGGGGGCCTAGCCCTAGCCCAGGGGAGCCTAAAGCCTAGGGGGGCCCTAGCCTGAAGGCTAGGGGGGGCCTAGCCCTAGCCCAGGGGAGCCTAAAGCCTAGGGGGGCCCTAGCCTGAAGGCTAGGGGGGGCCTAGCCCTAGCCCAGGGGAGCCTAAAGCCTAGGGGGGCCCTAGCCTGAAGGCTAGGGGGGCCTAGCCCTAGCCCAGGGGAGCCTAAAGCCTAGGGGTGCCCTAGCCTGAAGGCTAGGGGGGGCCTAGCCCTAGCCCAGGGGAGCCTAAAGCCTAGGGGTGCCCTAGCCTGAAGGCTCGGGGGGGCCTAGCCCTAGCCAGGGGAGCCTAAAGCCTAGGGGTGCCCTAGCCTGAAGGCTAGGGGGGCCTAGCCCTAGCCCAGGGGAGCCTAAAGCCTAGGGGTGCCCTAGCCTGAAGGCTAGGGGGGGCCTAGCCCTAGCCCAGGGGAGCCTAAAGCCTAGGGGTGCCCTAGCCTGAAGGCTAGGGGGGGCCTAGCCCTAGCCCAGGGGAGCCTAAAGCCTAGGGGTGCCCTAGCCTGAAGGCTAGGGGGGCCTAGCCCTAGCCCAGGGGAGCCTAAAGCCTAGGGGTGCCCTAGCCTGAAGGCTAGGGGGGCCTAGCCCTAGCCCAGGGGAGCCTAAAGCCTAGGGGTGCCCTAGCCTGAAGGCTAGGGGGGCCTAGCCCTAGCCCAGGGAGCCTAAAGCCTAGGGGTGCCCTAGCCTGAAGGCTAGGGGGGCCCTAGCCCTAGCCAGGGGAGCCTAAAGCCTAGGGGTGCCCTAGCCTGAAGGCTAGGGGGGCCCTAGCCTTAGCCCAGGGGAGCCTAAAGCCTAGGGGTGCCCTAGCCTGAAGGCTAGGGGGGCCCTAGCCTTAGCCCAGGGGAGCCTAAAGCCTAGGGGTGCCCTAGCCTGAAGGCTAGGGGGGCCCTAGCCTTAGCCCAGGGGAGCCCTAGCCTAAAGCCTAGGGGTGCCCTAGCCTGAAGGCTAGGGGGGCCCTAGCCTTAGCCCAGGGGAGCCCTAGCCTAAAGCCTAGGGGTGCCCTAGCCTGAAGGCTAGGGGGGCCCTAGCCTTAGCCCAGGGGAGCCCTAGCCTAAAGCCTAGGGGTGCCCTAGCCTGAAGGCTAGGGGGGCCCTAGCCTTAGCCCAGGGGAGCCCTAGCCTAAAGCCTAGGGGTGCCCTAGCCTGAAGGCTAGGGGGGCCCTAGCCTTAGCCCAGGGGAGCCCTAGCCTAAAGCCTAGGGGTGCCCTAGCCTGAAGGCTAGGGGGGCCCTAGCCTTAGCCCAGGGGAGCCCTAGCCTAAAGCCTAGGGGTGCCCTAGCCTGAAGGCTAGGGGGGCCCTAGCCTTAGCCCAGGGGAGCCCTAGCCTAAAGCCTAGGGGTGCCCTAGCCTGAAGGCTAGGGGGGCCCTAGCCTTAGCCCAGGGGAGCCCTAGCCTAAAGCCTAGGGGTGCCCTAGCCTGAAGGCTAGGGGGGCCCTAGCCTTAGCCCAGGGGAGCCCTAGCCTAAAGCCTAGGGGTGCCCTAGCCTGAAGGCTAGGGGGGCCCTAGCCTTAGCCCAGGGGAGCCCTAGCCTAAAGCCTAGGGGTGCCCTAGCCTGAAGGCTAGGGGGGCCCTAGCCTTAGCCCAGGGGAGCCCTAGCCTAAAGCCTAGGGGTGCCCTAGCCTGAAGGCTAGGGGGGCCCTAGCCTTAGCCCAGGGGAGCCCTAGCCTAAAGCCTAGGGGTGCCCTAGCCTGAAGGCTAGGGGGGCCCTAGCCTTAGCCCAGGGGAGCCCTAGCCTAAAGCCTAGGGGTGCCCTAGCCTGAAGGCTAGGGGGGCCCTAGCCTTAGCCCAGGGGAGCCCTAGCCTAAAGCCTAGGGGTGCCCTAGCCTGAAGGCTAGGGGGGCCCTAGCCTTGGCCCAGGGGAGCCCTAGCCTAAAGCCTAGGGGTGCCCTAGCCTGAAGGCTAGGGGGGCCCTAGCCTTGGCCCAGGGGAGCCCTAGCCTAAAGCCTAGGGGTGCCCTAGCCTGAAGGCTAGGGGGGCCCTAGCCTTGGCCCAGGGGAGCCTAAAGCCTAGGGGTGCCCTAGCCTGAAGGCTAGGGGGGCCCTAGCCTTGGCCCAGGGGAGCCTAAAGCCTAGGGGTGCCCTAGCCTGAAGGCTAGGGGGGCCCTAGCCTTGGCCCAGGGGAGCCTAAAGCCTAGGGGTGCCCTAGCCTGAAGGCTAGGGGGGCCCTAGCCTTGGCCCAGGGGAGCCTAAAGCCTAGGGGTGCCCTAGCCTGAAGGCTAGGGGGGCCCTAGCCTTGGCCCAGGGGAGCCCTAGCCCAAAGCCTAGGGGTGCCCTAGCCTGAAGGCTAGGGGGGCCCTAGCCTTGGCCCAGGGGAGCCCTAGCCCAAAGCCTAGGGGGGCCCTAGCCTGAAGGCTAGGGGGGCCCTAGCCTTGGCCCAGGGGAGCCCTAGCCCAAAGCCTAGGGGGGCCCTAGCCTGAAGGCTAGGGGGGCCCTAGCCTTGGCCCAGGGGAGCCCTAGCCCAAAGCCTAGGGGGGCCCTAGCCTGAAGGCTAGGGGGGCCCTAGCCTTGGCCCAGGGGAGCCCTAGCCAAAGCCTAGGGGGGCCCTAGCCTGAAGGCTAGGGGGGCCCTAGCCTTGGCCCAGGGGAGCCCTAGCCCAAAGCCTAGGGGGGCCCTAGCCTGAAGGCTAGGGGGGCCCTAGCCTTGGCCCAGGGGAGCCCTAGCCCAAAGCCTAGGGGGGCCCTAGCCTGAAGGCTAGGGGGGCCCTAGCCTTGGCCCAGGGGAGCCCTAGCCCAAAGCCTAGGGGGGCCCTAGCCTGAAGGCTAGGGGGGCCCTAGCCTTGGCCCAGGGGAGCCCTAGCCCAAAGCCTAGGGGGGCCCTAGCCTGAAGGCTAGGGGGGCCCTAGCCTTGGCCCAGGGGAGCCCTAGCCCAAAGCCTAGGGGGGCCCTAGCCTGAAGGCTAGGGGGGCCCTAGCCTTGGCCCAGGGGAGCCCTAGCCCAAAGCCTAGGGGGGCCCTAGCCTGAAGGCTAGGGGGGCCCTAGCCTTGGCCCAGGGGAGCCCTAGCCCAAAGCCTAGGGGGGCCCTAGCCTGAAGGCTAGGGGGGCCCTAGCCTTGGCCCAGGGGAGCCCTAGCCCAAAGCCTAGGGGGGCCCTAGCCTGAAGGCTAGGGGGGCCCTAGCCTTGGCCCAGGGGAGCCCTAGCCCAAAGCCTAGGGGGGCCCTAGCCTGAAGGCTAGGGGGGCCCTAGCCTTGGCCCAGGGGAGCCCTAGCCCAAAGCCTAGGGGGGCCCTAGCCTTGGCCCAGGGGAGCCCTAGCCCAAAGCCTAGGGGGGCCCTAGCCTGAAGGCTAGGGGGGCCCTAGCCTTGGCCCAGGGGAGCCCTAGCCCAAAGCCTAGGGGGGCCCTAGCCTGAAGGCTAGGGGGGCCCTAGCCTTGGCCCAGGGGAGCCCTAGCCCAAAGCCTAGGGGGGCCCTAGCCTGAAGGCTAGGGGGGCCCTAGCCTTGGCCCAGCGGAGCCCTAGCCCAAAGCCTAGGGGGGCCCTAGCCTGAAGGCTAGGGGGGCCCTAGCCTTGGCCCAGCGGAGCCCTAGCCCAAAGCCTAGGGGGGCCCTAGCCTGAAGGCTAGGGGGGCCCTAGCCTTGGCCCAGGGGAGCCCTAGCCCAAAGCCTAGGGGGGCCCTAGCCTGAAGGCTAGGGGGGCCCTAGCCTTGGCCCAGGGGAGCCCTAGCCCAAAGCCTAGGGGGGCCCTAGCCTGAAGGCTAGGGGGGCCCTAGCCTTGGCCCAGGGGAGCCCTAGCCCAAAGCCTAGGGGGGCCCTAGCCTGAAGGCTAGGGGGGCCCTAGCCTTGGCCCAGGGGAGCCCTAGCCCAAAGCCTAGGGGGGCCCTAGCCTGAAGGCTAGGGGGGCCCTAGCCTTGGCCCAGGGGAGCCCTAGCCCAAAGCCTAGGGGGGCCCTAGCCTGAAGGCTAGGGGGGCCCTAGCCTTGGCCCAGGGGAGCCCTAGCCCAAAGCCTAGGGGGGCCCTAGCCTGAAGGCTAGGGGGGGCCCTAGCCTTGGCCCAGGGGAGCCCTAGCCCAAAGCCTAGGGGGGCCCTAGCCTGAAGGCTAGGGGGGCCCTAGCCTTGGCCCAGGGGAGCCCTAGCCCAAAGCCTAGGGGGGCCCTAGCCTGAAGGCTAGGGGGGCCCTAGCCTTGGCCCAGGGGAGCCCTAGCCCAAAGCCTAGGGGGGCCCTAGCCTGAAGGCTAGGGGGGCCCTAGCCTTGGCCCAGGGGAGCCCTAGCCCAAAGCCTAGGGGGGCCCTAGCCTGAAGGCTAGGGGGGCCCTAGCCTTGGCCCAGGGGAGCCCTAGCCCAAAGCCTAGGGGGGCCCTAGCCTGAAGGCTAGGGGGGCCCTAGCCTTGGCCCAGGGGAGCCCTAGCCCAAAGCCTAGGGGGGCCCTAGCCTGAAGGCTAGGGGGGCCCTAGCCTTGGCCCAGGGGAGCCCTAGCCCAAAGCCTAGGGGGGCCCTAGCCTGAAGGCTAGGGGGGCCCTAGCCTTGGCCCAGGGGAGCCCTAGCCCAAAGCCTAGGGGGGCCCTAGCCTGAAGGCTAGGGGGGCCCTAGCCTTGGCCCAGGGGAGCCCTAGCCCAAAGCCTAGGGGGGCCCTAGCCTGAAGGCTAGGGGGGCCCTAGCCTTGGCCCAGGGGAGCCCTAGCCCAAAGCCTAGGGGGGCCCTAGCCTGAAGGCTAGGGGGGCCCTAGCCTTGGCCCAGGGGAGCCCTAGCCCAAAGCCTAGGGGGGCCCTAGCCTGAAGGCTAGGGGGGCCCTAGCCTTGGCCCAGGGGAGCCCTAGCCCAAAGCCTAGGGGGGCCCTAGCCTGAAGGCTAGGGGGGCCCTAGCCTTGGCCCAGGGGAGCCCTAGCCCAAAGCCTAGGGGGGCCCTAGCCTGAAGGCTAGGGGGGCCCTAGCCTTGGCCCAGGGGAGCCCTAGCCCAAAGCCTAGGGGGGCCCTAGCCTGAAGGCTAGGGGGGCCCTAGCCTTGGCCCAGGGGAGCCCTAGCCCAAAGCCTAGGGGGGCCCTAGCCTGAAGGCTAGGGGGGCCCTAGCCTTGGCCCAGGGGAGCCCTAGCCCAAAGCCTAGGGGGGCCCTAGCCTGAAGGCTAGGGGGGCCCTAGCCTTGGCCCAGGGGAGCCCTAGCCCAAAGCCTAGGGGGGCCCTAGCCTGAAGGCTAGGGGGGCCCTAGCCTTGGCCCAGGGGAGCCCTAGCCCAAAGCCTAGGGGGGCCCTAGCCTGAAGGCTAGGGGGGCCCTAGCCTTGGCCCAGGGGAGCCCTAGCCCAAAGCCTAGGGGGGCCCTAGCCTGAAGGCTAGGGGGGCCCTAGCCTTAGGCTAGGGGAGCCCAAAGCCTAGGGGGGCCCTAGCCTGAAGGCTAGGGGGGCCCTAGCCTTAGCCTAGGGGAGCCCAAAGCCTAGGGGTGCCCTAGCCTGAAGGCTAGGGGGGCCCTAGCCTTAGCCTAGGGGAGCCCTAGCCTAAAGCCTAGGGGTGCCCTAGCCTGAAGGCTAGGGGAGCCCTAGCCTTAGCCTAGGGGAGCCCTAGCCTAAAGCCTAGGGGTGCCCTAGCCTGAAGGCTAGGGGAGCCCTAGCCTTAGCCTAGGGGAGCCCAAAGCCTAGGGGTGCCCTAGCCTGAAGGCTAGGGGAGCCCTGGCCTTAGCCTAGGGGAGCCCTAGCCTAAAGCCTAGGGGTGCCCTAGCCTGAAGGCTAGGGGAGCCCTGGCCTTAGCCTAGGGGAGCCCTAGCCTAAAGCCTAGGGGTGCCCTAGCCTGAAGGCTAGGGGAGCCCTGGCCTTAGCCTAGGGGAGCCCTAGCCTAAAGCCTAGGGGTGCCCTAGCCTGAAGGCTAGGGGAGCCCTGGCCTTAGCCTAGGGGAGCCCTAGCCTAAAGCCTAGGGGTGCCCTAGCCTGAAGGCTAGGGGAGCCCTGGCCTTAGCCTAGGGGAGCCCTAGCCTAAAGCCTAGGGGTGCCCTAGCCTGAAGGCTAGGGGAGCCCTGGCCTTAGCCTAGGGGAGCCCTAGCCTAAAGCCTAGGGGTGCCCTAGCCTGAAGGCTAGGGGAGCCCTGGCCTTAGCCTAGGGGAGCCCTAGCCTAAAGCCTAGGGGTGCCCTAGCCTGAAGGCTAGGGGAGCCCTGGCCTTAGCCTAGGGGAGCCCTAGCCTAAAGCCTAGGGGTGCCCTAGCCTGAAGGCTAGGGGAGCCCTGGCCTTAGCCTAGGGGAGCCCTAGCCTAAAGCCTAGGGGTGCCCTAGCCTGAAGGCTAGGGGAGCCCTGGCCTTAGCCTAGGGGAGCCCTAGCCTAAAGCCTAGGGGTGCCCTAGCCTGAAGGCTAGGGGAGCCCTGGCCTTAGCCTAGGGGAGCCCTAGCCTAAAGCCTAGGGGTGCCCTAGCCTGAAGGCTAGGGGAGCCCTGGCCTTAGCCTAGGGGAGCCCTAGCCTAAAGCCTAGGGGTGCCCTAGCCTGAAGGCTAGGGGAGCCCTGGCCTTAGCCTAGGGGAGCCCTAGCCTAAAGCCTAGGGGTGCCCTAGCCTGAAGGCTAGGGGAGCCCTGGCCTTAGCCTAGGGGAGCCCTAGCCTAAAGCCTAGGGGTGCCCTAGCCTGAAGGCTAGGGGAGCCCTGGCCTTAGCCTAGGGGAGCCCTAGCCTAAAGCCTAGGGGTGCCCTAGCCTGAAGGCTAGGGGAGCCCTGGCCTTAGCCTAGGGGAGCCCTAGCCTAAAGCCTAGGGGTGCCCTAGCCTGAAGGCTAGGGGAGCCCTGGCCTTAGCCTAGGGGAGCCCTAGCCTAAAGCCTAGGGGTGCCCTAGCCTGAAGGCTAGGGGAGCCCTGGCCTTAGCCTAGGGGAGCCCTAGCCTAAAGCCTAGGGGTGCCCTAGCCTGAAGGCTAGGGGAGCCCTGGCCTTAGCCTAGGGGAGCCCTAGCCTAAAGCCTAGGGGTGCCCTAGCCTGAAGGCTAGGGGAGCCCTGGCCTTAGCCTAGGGGAGCCCTAGCCTAAAGCCTAGGGGTGCCCTAGCCTGAAGGCTAGGGGAGCCCTGGCCTTAGCCTAGGGGAGCCCTAGCCTAAAGCCTAGGGGTGCCCTAGCCTGAAGGCTAGGGGAGCCCTGGCCTTAGCCTAGGGGAGCCCTAGCCTAAAGCCTAGGGGTGCCCTAGCCTGAAGGCTAGGGGAGCCCTGGCCTTAGCCTAGGGGAGCCCTAGCCTAAAGCCTAGGGGTGCCCTAGCCTGAAGGCTAGGGGAGCCCTGGCCTTAGCCTAGGGGAGCCCTAGCCTAAAGCCTAGGGGTGCCCTAGCCTGAAGGCTAGGGGAGCCCTGGCCTTAGCCTAGGGGAGCCCTAGCCTAAAGCCTAGGGGTGCCCTAGCCTGAAGGCTAGGGGAGCCCTGGCCTTAGCCTAGGGGAGCCCTAGCCTAAAGCCTAGGGGTGCCCTAGCCTGAAGGCTAGGGGAGCCCTGGCCTTAGCCTAGGGGAGCCCTAGCCTAAAGCCTAGGGGTGCCCTAGCCTGAAGGCTAGGGGAGCCCTGGCCTTAGCCTAGGGGAGCCCTAGCCTAAAGCCTAGGGGTGCCCTAGCCTGAAGGCTAGGGGAGCCCTGGCCTTAGCCTAGGGGAGCCCTAGCCTAAAGCCTAGGGGTGCCCTAGCCTGAAGGCTAGGGGAGCCCTGGCCTTAGCCTAGGGGAGCCCAAAGCCTAGGGGTGCCCTAGCCTGAAGGCTAGGGGAGCCCTGGCCTTAGCCTAGGGGAGCCCTAGCCTAAAGCCTAGGGGTGCCCTAGCCTGAAGGCTAGGGGAGCCCTGGCCTTAGCCTAGGGGAGCCCTAGCCTAAAGCCTAGGGGTGCCCTAGCCTGAAGGCTAGGGGAGCCCTGGCCTTAGCCTAGGGGAGCCCTAGCCTAAAGCCTAGGGGTGCCCTAGCCTGAAGGCTAGGGGAGCCCTGGCCTTAGCCTAGGGGAGCCCTAGCCTAAAGCCTAGGGGTGCCCAAGCCTGAAGGCTAGGGGAGCCCTGGCCTTAGCCTAGGGGAGCCCTAGCCTAAAGCCTAGGGGTGCCCTAGCCTGAAGGCTAGGGGAGCCCTGGCCTTAGCCTAGGGGAGCCCTAGCCTAAAGCCTAGGGGTGCCCTAGCCTGAAGGCTAGGGGAGCCCTGGCCTTAGCCTAGGGGAGCCCTAGCCTAAAGCCTAGGGGTGCCCTAGCCTGAAGGCTAGGGGAGCCCTGGCCTTAGCCTAGGGGAGCCCTAGCCTAAAGCCTAGGGGTGCCCTAGCCTGAAGGCTAGGGGAGCCCTGGCCTTAGCCTAGGGGAGCCCTAGCCTAAAGCCTAGGGGTGCCCTAGCCTGAAGGCTAGGGGAGCCCTGGCCTTAGCCTAGGGGAGCCCTAGCCTAAAGCCTAGGGGTGCCCTAGCCTGAAGGCTAGGGGAGCCCTGGCCTTAGCCTAGGGGAGCCCTAGCCTAAAGCCTAGGGGTGCCCTAGCCTGAAGGCTAGGGGAGCCCTGGCCTTAGCCTAGGGGAGCCCTAGCCTAAAGCCTAGGGGTGCCCTAGCCTGAAGGCTAGGGGAGCCCTGGCCTTAGCCTAGGGGAGCCCTAGCCTAAAGCCTAGGGGTGCCCTAGCCTGAAGGCTAGGGGAGCCCTGGCCTTTGCCTAGGGGAGCCCTAGCCTAAAGCCTAGGGGTGCCCTAGCCTGAAGGCTAGGGGAGCCCTGGCCTTAGCCTAGGGGAGCCCTAGCCTAAAGCCTAGGGGTGCCCTAGCCTGAAGGCTAGGGGAGCCCTGGCCTTAGCCTAGGGGAGCCCTAGCCTAAAGCCTAGGGGTGCCCTAGCCTGAAGGCTAGGGGAGCCCTGGCCTTAGCCTAGGGGAGCCCAAAGCCTAGGGGTGCCCTAGCCTGAAGGCTAGGGGAGCCCTGGCCTTAGCCTAGGGGAGCCCTAGCCTAAAGCCTAGGGGTGCCCTAGCCTGAAGGCTAGGGGAGCCCTGGCCTTAGCCTAGGGGAGCCCTAGCCTAAAGCCTAGGGGTGCCCTAGCCTGAAGGCTAGGGGAGCCCTGGCCTTAGCCTAGGGGAGCCCTAGCCTAAAGCCTAGGGGTGCCCTAGCCTGAAGGCTAGGGGAGCCCTGGCCTTAGCCTAGGGGAGCCCTAGCCTAAAGCCTAGGGGTGCCCTAGCCTGAAGGCTAGGGGAGCCCTGGCCTTAGCCTAGGGGAGCCCTAGCCTAAAGCCTAGGGGTGCCCTAGCCTGAAGGCTAGGGGAGCCCTGGCCTTAGCCTAGGGGAGCCCTAGCCTAAAGCCTAGGGGTGCCCTAGCCTGAAGGCTAGGGGAGCCCTGGCCTTAGCCTAGGGGAGCCCTAGCCTAAAGCCTAGGGGTGCCCTAGCCTGAAGGCTAGGGGAGCCCTAGCCTTAGCCTAGGGGAGCCCTAGCCTAAAGCCTAGGGGTGCCCTAGCCTGAAGGCTAGGGGAGCCCTAGCCTTAGCCTAGGGGAGCCCAAAGCCTAGGGGTGCCCTAGCCTGAAGGCTAGGGGAGCCCTGGCCTTAGCCTAGGGGAGCCCTAGCCTAAAGCCTAGGGGTGCCCTAGCCTGAAGGCTAGGGGAGCCCTGGCCTTAGCCTAGGGGAGCCCTAGCCTAAAGCCTAGGGGTGCCCTAGCCTGAAGGCTAGGGGAGCCCTGGCCTTAGCCTAGGGGAGCCCTAGCCTAAAGCCTAGGGGTGCCCTAGCCTGAAGGCTAGGGGAGCCCTGGCCTTAGCCTAGGGGAGCCCTAGCCTAAAGCCTAGGGGTGCCCTAGCCTGAAGGCTAGGGGAGCCCTGGCCTTAGCCTAGGGGAGCCCTAGCCTAAAGCCTAGGGGTGCCCTAGCCTGAAGGCTAGGGGAGCCCTGGCCTTAGCCTAGGGGAGCCCTAGCCTAAAGCCTAGGGGTGCCCTAGCCTGAAGGCTAGGGGAGCCCTGGCCTTAGCCTAGGGGAGCCCTAGCCTAAAGCCTAGGGGTGCCCTAGCCTGAAGGCTAGGGGAGCCCTGGCCTTAGCCTAGGGGAGCCCTAGCCTAAAGCCTAGGGGTGCCCTAGCCTGAAGGCTAGGGGAGCCCTGGCCTTAGCCTAGGGGAGCCCTAGCCTAAAGCCTAGGGGTGCCCTAGCCTGAAGGCTAGGGGAGCCCTGGCCTTAGCCTAGGGGAGCCCTAGCCTAAAGCCTAGGGGTGCCCTAGCCTGAAGGCTAGGGGAGCCCTGGCCTTAGCCTAGGGGAGCCCTAGCCTAAAGCCTAGGGGTGCCCTAGCCTGAAGGCTAGGGGAGCCCTGGCCTTAGCCTAGGGGAGCCCTAGCCTAAAGCCTAGGGGTGCCCTAGCCTGAAGGCTAGGGGAGCCCTGGCCTTAGCCTAGGGGAGCCCTAGCCTAAAGCCTAGGGGTGCCCTAGCCTGAAGGCTAGGGGAGCCCTGGCCTTAGCCTAGGGGAGCCCTAGCCTAAAGCCTAGGGGTGCCCTAGCCTGAAGGCTAGGGGAGCCCTGGCCTTAGCCTAGGGGAGCCCAAAGCCTAGGGGTGCCCTAGCCTGAAGGCTAGGGGAGCCCTGGCCTTAGCCTAGGGGAGCCCTAGCCTAAAGCCTAGGGGTGCCCTAGCCTGAAGGCTAGGGGAGCCCTGGCCTTAGCCTAGGGGAGCCCTAGCCTAAAGCCTAGGGGTGCCCTAGCCTGAAGGCTAGGGGAGCCCTGGCCTTAGCCTAGGGGAGCCCTAGCCTAAAGCCTAGGGGTGCCCTAGCCTGAAGGCTAGGGGAGCCCTGGCCTTAGCCTAGGGGAGCCCTAGCCTAAAGCCTAGGGGTGCCCTAGCCTGAAGGCTAGGGGAGCCCTGGCCTTAGCCTAGGGGAGCCCTAGCCTAAAGCCTAGGGGTGCCCTAGCCTGAAGGCTAGGGGAGCCCTGGCCTTAGCCTAGGGGAGCCCTAGCCTAAAGCCTAGGGGTGCCCTAGCCTGAAGGCTAGGGGAGCCCTGGCCTTAGCCTAGGGGAGCCCTAGCCTAAAGCCTAGGGGTGCCCTAGCCTGAAGGCTAGGGGAGCCCTGGCCTTAGCCTAGGGGAGCCCTAGCCTAAAGCCTAGGGGTGCCCTAGCCTGAAGGCTAGGGGAGCCCTGGCCTTAGCCTAGGGGAGCCCTAGCCTAAAGCCTAGGGGTGCCCTAGCCTGAAGGCTAGGGGAGCCCTGGCCTTAGCCTAGGGGAGCCCTAGCCTAAAGCCTAGGGGTGCCCTAGCCTGAAGGCTAGGGGAGCCCTGGCCTTAGCCTAGGGGAGCCCTAGCCTAAAGCCTAGGGGTGCCCTAGCCTGAAGGCTAGGGGAGCCCTGGCCGTAGCCTAGGGGAGCCCTAGCCTAAAGCCTAGGGGTGCCCTAGCCTGAAGGCTAGGGGAGCCCTGGCCTTAGCCTAGGGGAGCCCTAGCCTAAAGCCTAGGGGTGCCCTAGCCTGAAGGCTAGGGGAGCCCTGGCCTTAGCCTAGGGGAGCCCTAGCCTAAAGCCTAGGGGTGCCCTAGCCTGAAGGCTAGGGGAGCCCTGGCCTTAGCCTAGGGGAGCCCTAGCCTAAAGCCTAGGGGTGCCCTAGCCTGAAGGCTAGGGGAGCCCTGGCCTTAGCCTAGGGGAGCCCTAGCCTAAAGCCTAGGGGTGCCCTAGCCTGAAGGCTAGGGGAGCCCTGGCCTTAGCCTAGGGGAGCCCTAGCCTAAAGCCTAGGGGTGCCCTAGCCTGAAGGCTAGGGGAGCCCTGGCCTTAGCCTAGGGGAGCCCTAGCCTAAAGCCTAGGGGTGCCCTAGCCTGAAGGCTAGGGGAGCCCTGGCCTTAGCCTAGGGGAGCCCTAGCCTAAAGCCTAGGGGTGCCCTAGCCTGAAGGCTAGGGGAGCCCTGGCCTTAGCCTAGGGGAGCCCTAGCCTAAAGCCTAGGGGTGCCCTAGCCTGAAGGCTAGGGGAGCCCTGGCCTTAGCCTAGGGGAGCCCAAAGCCTAGGGGTGCCCTAGCCTGAAGGCTAGGGGAGCCCTGGCCTTAGCCTAGGGGAGCCCTAGCCTAAAGCCTAGGGGTGCCCTAGCCTGAAGGCTAGGGGAGCCCTGGCCTTAGCCTAGGGGAGCCCTAGCCTAAAGCCTAGGGGTGCCCTAGCCTGAAGGCTAGGGGAGCCCTGGCCTTAGCCTAGGGGAGCCCTAGCCTAAAGCCTAGGGGTGCCCTAGCCTGAAGGCTAGGGGAGCCCTGGCCTTAGACTAGGGGAGCCCTAGCCTAAAGCCTAGGGGTGCCCTAGCCTGAAGGCTAGGGGAGCCCTGGCCTTAGCCTAGGGGAGCCCTAGCCTAAAGCCTAGGGGTGCCCTAGCCTGAAGGCTAGGGGAGCCCTGGCCTTAGCCTAGGGGAGCCCTAGCCTAAAGCCTAGGGGTGCCCTAGCCTGAAGGCTAGGGGAGCCCTGGCCTTAGCCTAGGGGAGCCCTAGCCTAAAGCCTAGGGGTGCCCTAGCCTGAAGGCTAGGGGAGCCCTGGCCTTAGCCTAGGGGAGCCCTAGCCTAAAGCCTAGGGGTGCCCTAGCCTGAAGGCTAGGGGAGCCCTGGCCTTAGCCTAGGGGAGCCCTAGCCTAAAGCCTAGGGGTGCCCTAGCCTGAAGGCTAGGGGAGCCCTGGCCTTAGCCTAGGGGAGCCCTAGCCTAAAGCCTAGGGGTGCCCTAGCCTGAAGGCTAGGGGAGCCCTGGCCTTAGCCTAGGGGAGCCCTAGCCTAAAGCCTAGGGGTGCCCTAGCCTGAAGGCTAGGGGAGGCCTGGCCTTAGCCTAGGGGAGCCCTAGCCTAAAGCCTAGGGGTGCCCTAGCCTGAAGGCTAGGGGAGCCCTGGCCTTAGCCTAGGGGAGCCCTAGCCTAAAGCCTAGGGGTGCCCTAGCCTGAAGGCTAGGGGAGCCCTGGCCTTAGCCTAGGGGAGCCCTAGCCTAAAGCCTAGGGGTGCCCTAGCCTGAAGGCTAGGGGAGCCCTGGCCTTAGCCTAGGGGAGCCCTAGCCTAAAGCCTAGGGGTGCCCTAGCCTGAAGGCTAGGGGAGCCCTGGCCTTAGCCTAGGGGAGCCCAAAGCCTAGGGGTGCCCTAGCCTGAAGGCTAGGGGAGCCCTGGCCTTAGCCTAGGGGAGCCCAAAGCCTAGGGGTGCCCTAGCCTGAAGGCTAGGGGAGCCCTGGCCTTAGCCTAGGGGAGCCCTAGCCTAAAGCCTAGGGGTGCCCTAGCCTGAAGGCTAGGGGAGCCCTGGCCTTAGCCTAGGGGAGCCCAAAGCCTAGGGGTGCCCTAGCCTGAAGGCTAGGGGAGCCCTGGCCTTAGCCTAGGGGAGCCCGAGCCTAAAGCCTAGGGGTGCCCTAGCCTGAAGGCTAGGGGAGCCCTGGCCTTAGCCTAGGGGAGCCCTAGCCTAAAGCCTAGGGGTGCCCTAGCCTGAAGGCTAGGGGAGCCCTGGCCTTAGCCTAGGGGAGCCCTAGCCTAAAGCCTAGGGGTGCTCTAGCCTGAAGGCTAGGGGAGCCCTGGCCTTAGCCTAGGGGAGCCCTAGCCTAAAGCCTAGGGGTGCCCTAGCCTGAAGGCTAGGGGAGCCCTGGCCTTAGCTAGGGGAGCCCTAGCCTAAAGCCTAGGGGTGCCCTAGCCTGAAGGCTAGGGGAGCCCTGGCCTTAGCCTAGGGGAGCCCTAGCCTAAAGCCTAGGGGTGCCCTAGCCTGAAGGCTAGGGGAGCCCTGGCCTTAGCCTAGGGGAGCCCTAGCCTAAAGCCTAGGGGTGCCCTAGCCTGAAGGCTAGGGGAGCCCTGGCCTTAGCCTAGGGGAGCCCTAGCCTAAAGCCTAGGGGTGCCCTAGCATGAAGGCTAGGGGAGCCCTGGCCTCAGCCTAGGGGAGCCCTAGCCTAAAGCCTAGGGGTGCCCTAGCCTGAAGGCTAGGGGAGCCCTGGCCTCAGCCTAGGGGAGCCCTAGCCTAAAGCCTAGGGGTGCCCTAGCCTGAAGGCTAGGGGAGCCCTGGCCTCAGCCTAGGGGAGCCCTAGCCTAAAGCTTAGGGGTGCCCTAGCCTGAAGGCTAGGGGAGCCCTGGCCTCAGCCTAGGGGAGCCCTAGCCTAAAGCCTAGGGGTGCCCTAGCCTGAAGGCTAGGGGAGCCCTGGCCTCAGCCTAGGGGAGCCCTAGCCTAAAGCCTAGGGGTGCCCTAGCCTGAAGGCTAGGGGAGCCCTGGCCTCAGCCTAGGGGAGCCCTAGCCTAAAGCCTAGGGGTGCCCTAGCCTGAAGGCTAGGGGAGCCCTGGCCTCAGCCTAGGGGAGCCCTAGCCTAAAGCCTAGGGGTGCCCTAGCCTGAAGGCTAGGGGAGCCCTGGCCTCAGCCTAGGGGAGCCCTAGGCTAAAGCCTAGGGGTGCCCTAGCCTGAAGGCTAGGGGAGCCCTGGCCTCAGCCTAGGGGAGCCCTAGCCTAAAGCCTAGGGGTGCCCTAGCCTGAAGGCTAGGGGAGCCCTGGCCTCAGCCTAGGGGAGCCCTAGCCTAAAGCCTAGGGGTGCCCTAGCCTGAAGGCTGGGGGAGCCCTGGCCTCAGCCTAGGGGAACCCTAGCCTAAAGCCTAGGGGTGCCCTAGCCTGAAGGCTGGGGGAGCCCTGGCCTCAGCCTAGGGGAGCCCTAGCCTAAAGCCTAGGGGTGCCCTAGCCTGAAGGCTGGGGGAGCCCTGGCCTCAGCCTAGGGGAGCCCTAGCCTAAAGCCTAGGGGTGCCCTAGCCTGAAGGCTGGGGGAGCCCTGGCCTCAGCCTAGGGGAGCCCTAGCCTAAAGCCTAGGGGTGCCCTAGCCTGAAGGCTGGGGGAGCCCTGGCCTCAGCCTAGGGGAGCCCTAGCCTAAAGCCTAGGGGTGCCCTAGCCTGAAGGCTGGGGGAGCCCTGGCCTCAGCCTAGGGGAGCCCTAGCCTAAAGCCTAGGGGTGCCCTAGCCTGAAGGCTGGGGGAGCCCTGGCCTCAGCCTAGGGGAGCCCTAGCCTAAAGCCTAGGGGTGCCCTAGCCTGAAGGCTAGGGGAGCCCTGGCCTCAGCCTAGGGGAGCCCTAGCCTAAAGCCTAGGGGTGCCCTAGCCTGAAGGCTAGGGGAGCCCTGGCCTTAGCCTAGGGGAGCCCTAGCCTAAAGCCTAGGGGTGCCCTAGCCTGAAGGCTAGGGGAGCCCTGGCCTTAGCCTAGGGGAGCCCTAGCCTAAAGACTAGGGGTGCCCTAGCCTGAAGGCTTGGGGAGCCCTGGCCTTAGCCTAGGGGAGCCCTAGCCTAAAGCCTAGGGGTGCCCTAGCCTGAAGGCTAGGGGAGCCCTAGCCTTAGCCTAGGGGAGCCTAAAGCCTAGGGGTGCCCTAGCCTGAAGGCTAGGGGAGCCCTAGCCTTAGCCTAGGGGAGCCTAAAGCCTAGGGGTGCCCTAGCCTGAAGGCTAGGGGAGCCCTAGCCTTAGCCTAGGGGAGCCTAAAGCCTAGGGGTGCCCTAGCCTGAAGGCTAGGGGAGCCCTAGCCTTAGCCTAGGGGAGCCTAAAGCCTAGGGGTGCCCTAGCCTGAAGGCTAGGGGAGCCCTAGCCTTAGCCTAGGGGAGCCCTAGCCTTAGCCTAGGGGAGCCTAAAGCCTAGGGGTGCCCTAGCCTGAAGGCTAGGGGAGCCCCAGCCTTAGCCTAGGGGAGCCTAAAGCCTAGGGGTGCCCTAGCCTGAAGGCTAGGGGAGCCCTAGCCTTAGCCTAGGGGAGCCTAAAGCCTAGGGGTGCCCTAGCCTGAAGGCTAGGGGAGCCCTAGCCTTAGCCTAGGGGAGCCTAAAGCCTAGGGGTGCCCTAGCCTGAAGGCTAGGGGAGCCCTAGCCTTAGCCTAGGGGAGCCTAAAGCCTAGGGGTGCCCTAGCCTGAAGGCTAGGGGAGCCCTAGCCTTAGCCTAGGGGAGCCTAAAGCCTAGGGGTGCCCTAGCCTGAAGGCTAGGGGAGCCCTAGCCTTAGCCTAGGGGAGCCTAAAGCCTAGGGGTGCACTAGCCTGAAGGCTAGGGGAGCCCTAGCCTTAGCCTAGGGGATCCCTAGCCTAAAGCCTAGGGGTGCACTAGCCTGAAGGCTAGGGGAGCCCTAGCCTTAGCCTAGGGGAGCCTAAAGCCTAGGGGTGCCCTAGCCTGAAGGCTAGGGGAGCCCTAGCCTTAGCCTAGGGGAGCCCTAGCCTAAAGCCTAGGGGTGCCCTAGCCTGAAGGCTAGGGGAGCCCTAGCCTTAGCCTAGGGGAGCCTAAAGCCTAGGGGTGCCCTAGCCTGAAGGCTAGGGGAGCCCTAGCCTTAGCCTAGGGGAGCCCTAGCCTAAAGCCTAGGGGTGCCCTAGCCTGAAGGCTAGGGGAGCCCTAGCCTTAGCCTAGGGGAGCCTAAAGCCTAGGGGTGCCCTAGCCTGAAGGCTAGGGGAGCCCTAGCCGTAGCCTAGGGGAGCCCTAGCCTAAAGCCTAGGGGTGCCCTAGCCTGAAGGCTAGGGGAGCCCTAGCCTTAGCCTAGGGGAGCCTAAAGCCTAGGGGTGCCCTAGCCTGAAGGC
This sequence comes from Tenrec ecaudatus, assembly GCF_050624435.1. NCBI lineage: Eukaryota > Metazoa > Chordata > Mammalia > Afrosoricida > Tenrecidae > Tenrec > Tenrec ecaudatus. The sequence goes on from NW_027457797.1 coordinate 45,625, forward strand.
TAGGGGAGACCTAGCCTTAGCCTAGGGGAGCCCTAGCCTAAAGCCTAGGGGTGCCCTAGCCTGAAGGCTAGGGGAGCCCTAGCCTTAGCCTAGGGGAGCCTAAAGCCTAGGGGTGCCCTAGCCTGAAGGCTAGGGGAGCCCTAGCCTTAGCCTAGGGGAGCCCTAGCCTAAAGCCTAGGGGTGCCCTAGCCTGAAGGCTAGGGGAGCCCTAGCCTTAGCCTAGGGGAGCCTAAAGCCTAGGGGTGCCCTAGCCTGAAGGCTAGGGGAGCCCTAGCCTTAGCCTAGGGGAGCCCTAGCCTAAAGCCTAGGGGTGCCCTAGCCTGAAGGCTAGGGGAGCCCTAGCCTTAGCCTAGGGGAGCCTAAAGCCTAGGGGTGCCCTAGCCTGAAGGCTAGGGGAGCCCTAGCCTTAGCCTAGGGGAGCCCTAGCCTAAAGCCTAGGGGTGCCCTAGCCTGAAGGCTAGGGGAGCCCTAGCCTTAGCCTAGGGGAGCTTAAAGCCTAGGGGTGCCCTAGCCTGAAGGCTAGGGGAGCCCTAGCCTTAGCCTAGGGGAGCCCTAGCCTAAAGCCTAGGGGTGCCCTAGCCTGAAGGCTAGGGGAGCCCTAGCCTTAGCCTAGGGGAGCCTAAAGACTAGGGGTGCCCTAGCCTGAAGGCTAGGGGAGCCCTAGCCTTAGCCTAGGGGAGCCCTAGCCTAAAGCCTAGGGGTGCCCTAGCCTGAAGGCTAGGGGAGCCCTAGCCTTAGCCTAGGGGAGCCTAAAGCCTAGGGGTGCCCTAGCCTGAAGGCTAGGGGAGCCCTAGCCTTAGCCTAGGGGAGCCTAAAGCCTAGGGGTGCCCTAGCCTGAAGGCTAGGGGAGCCTTAGCCTTAGCCTAGGGGAGCCCTAGCCTAAAGTCTAGGGGTGCCCTAGCCTGAAGGCTAGGGTAGCCCTAGCCTTAGCCTAGGGGAGCCTAAAGCCTAGGGGTGCCCTAGCCTGAAGGCTAGGGGAGTCCTAGCCTTAGCCTAGGGGAGCCCTAGCCTAAAGCCTAGGGGTGCCCTAGCCTGAAGGCTAGGGGGAGCCCTAGCCTTAGCCTAGGGGAGCCTAAAGCCTAGGGGTGCCCTAGCCTGAAGGCTAGGGGAGCCCTAGCCTTAGCCTAGGGGAGCCCTAGCCTAAAGCCTAGGGGGACCCTAGCCTGAAGGCTAGGGGAGCCCTAGCCTTAGCCTAGGGGAGCCTAAAGCCTAGGGGTGCCCTAGCCTGAAGGCTAGGGGAGCCCTAGCCTTAGCCTAGGGGAGCCGTAGCCTAAAGCCTAGGGGTGCCCTGGCCTGAAGGCTAGGGGAGCCCTAGCCTTAGCCTAGGGGAACCTAAAGCCTAGGGGTACCCTAGCCTGAAGGCTAGGGGAGCCCTAGCCTTAGCCTAGGGGAGCCCTAGCCTAAAGCCTAGGGGTGCCCTGGCCTGAAGGCTAGGGGAGCCCTAGCCTTAGCCTAGGGGAGCCTAAAGCCTAGGGGTGCCCTAGCCTGAAGGCTAGGGGAGCCCTAGCCTTATCCTAGGGGAGCCCTAGCCTAAAGCCTAGGGGTGCCCTGGCCTGAAGGCTAGGGAAGCCCTAGCCTTAGCCTAGGGGAGCCTAAAGCCTAGGGGTGCCCTAGCCTGAAGGCTAGGGGAGCCCTATCCTTAGCCTAGGGGAGCCCTAGCCTAAAGCCTAGGGGTGCCCTGGCCTGAAGGCTAGGGGAGCCCTAGCCTTAGCCTAGGGGAGCCTAAAGCCTAGGGGTGCCCTAGCCTGAAGGCTAGGGGAGCCCTAGCCTTAGCCTAGGGGAGCCCTAGCCTAAAGCCTAGGGGTGCCCTGGCCTGAAGGCTAGGGGAGCCCTAGCCTTAGCCTAGGGGAGCCCTAAAGCCTAGGGGTGCCCTAGCCTGAAGGCTAGGGGAGCCCTAGCCTTAGCCTAGGGGAGCCCTAGCCTAAAGCCTAGGGGTGCCCTGGCCTGAAGGCTAGGGGAGCCCTAGCCTTAGCCTAGGGGAGCCTAAAGTCTAGGGGTGCCCTAGCCTGAAGGCTAGGGGAGCCCTAGCCTTAGCCTAGGGGAGCCTTAGCCTAAAGCCTAGGGGTGCCCTGGCCTGAAGGCTAGGGGAGCCCTAGCCTTAGCCTAGGGGAGCCCAAAGCCTAGGGGTGCCCTAGCCTGAAGGCTAGGGGACCCTAGCCTTAGCCTAGGGGAGCCCTAGCCTAAAGCCTAGGGGTGCCCTGGCCTGAAGGCTAGGGGAGCCCTAGCCTTAGCCTAGGGGAGCCTAAAGCCTAGGGGTGCCCTAGCCTGAAGGCTAGGGGAGCCCTAGCCTTAGCCTAGGGGAGCCCTAGCCTAAAGCCTAGGGGTGCCCTGGCCTTAAGGCTAGGGGAGCCCTAGCCTTAGCCTAGGGGAGCCCAAAGCCTAGGGGTGCCCTGGCCTGAAGGCTAGGGGAGCCCTAGCCTTAGCCTAGGGGAGCCCAAAGCCTAGGGGTGCCCTGGCCTGAAGGCTAGGGGAGCCCTAGCCTTAGCCTAGGGGAGCCCTAGCCTAAAGCCTAGGGGTGCCCTGGCCTGAAGGCTAGGGGAGCCCTAGCCTTAGCCTAGGGGAGCCTAAAGCCTAGGGGTGCCCTAGCCTGAAGGCTAGGGGAGCCCTAGCCTTAGCCTAGGGGAGCCCTAGCCTAAAGCCTAGGGGTGCCCTAGCCTGAAGGCTAGGGGAGCCCTAGCCTTAGCCTAGGGGAGCCTAAAGCCTAGGGGTGCCCTAGCCTGAAGGCTAGGGGAGCCCTAGCCTTAGCCTAGGGGAGCCGTAGCCTAAAGCCTAGGGGTGCCCTGGCCTGAAGGCTAGGGGAGCCCTAGCCTTAGCCTAGGGGAGCCTAAAGCCTAGGGGTGCCCTAGCCTGAAGGCTAGGGGAGCCCTAGCCTTAGCCTAGGGGAGCCCTAGCCTAAAGCCTAGGGGTGCCCTGGCCAGAAGGCTAGGGGAGCCCTAGCCTTAGCCTAGGGGAGCCTAAAGCCTAGGGGTGCCCTAGCCTGAAGGCTAGGGGAGCCCTAGCCTTAGCCTAGGGGAGCCCTAGCCTAAAGCCTAGGGGTGCCCTGGCCTGAAGGCTAGGGGAGCCCTAGCCTTAGCCTAGGGGAGCCTAAAGCCTAGGGGTGCCCTAGCCTGAAGGCTAGGGGAGCCCTAGCCTTAGCCTAGGGGAGCCCTAGCCTAAAGCCTAGGGGTGCCCTGGCCTGAAGGCTAGGGGAGCCCTAGCCTTAGCCTAGGGGAGCCTAAAGCCTAGGGGTGCCCTAGCCTGAAGGCTAGGGGAGCCCTAGCCTTAGCCTAGGGGAGCCCTAGCCTAAAGCCTAGGGGTGCCCTGGCCTGAAGGCTAGGGGAGCCCTAGCCTTAGCCTAGGGGAGCCTAAAGCCTAGGGGTGCCCTAGCCTGAAGGCTAGGGGAGCCCTAGCCTTAGCCTAGGGGAGCCCTAGCCTAAAGCCTAGGGGTGCCCTGGCCTGAAGGCTAGGGGAGCCCTAGCCTTAGCCTAGGGGAGCCTAAAGTCTAGGGGTGCCCTAGCCTGAAGGCTAGGGGAGCCCTAGCCTTAGCCTAGGGGAGCCTTAGCCTAAAGCCTAGGGGTGCCCTGGCCTGAAGGCTAGGGGAGCCCTAGCCTTAGCCTAGGGGAGCCCAAAGCCTAGGGGTGCCCTAGCCTGAAGGCTAGGGGAGCCCTAGCCTTAGCCTAGGGGAGCCCTAGCCTAAAGCCTAGGGGTGCCCTGGCCTGAAGGCTAGGGGAGCCCTAGCCTTAGCCTAGGGGAGCCTAAAGCCTAGGGGTGCCCTAGCCTGAAGGCTAGGGGAGCCCTAGCCTTAGCCTAGGGGAGCCCTAGCCTAAAGCCTAGGGGTGCCCTGGCCTTAAGGCTAGGGGAGCCCTAGCCTTAGCCTAGGGGAGCCCAAAGCCTAGGGGTGCCCTGGCCTGAAGGCTAGGGGAGCCCTAGCCTTTAGCCTAGGGGAGCCCTAGCCTAAAGCCTAGGGGTGCCCTGGCCTGAAGGCTAGGGGAGCCCTAGCCTTTAGCCTAGGGGAGCCCTAGCCTAAAGCCTAGGGGTGCCCTGGCCTGAAGGCTAGGGGAGCCCTAGCCTTTAGCCTAGGGGAGCCCTAGCCTAAAGCCTAGGGGTGCCCTGGCCTGAAGGCTAGGGGAGCCCTAGCCTTTAGCCTAGGGGAGCCCTAGCCTAAAGCCTAGGGGTGCCCTGGCCTGAAGGCTAGGGGAGCCCTAGCCTTTAGCCTAGTGGAGCCCTAGCCTAAAGCCTAGGGGTGCCCTGGCCTGAAGGCTAGGGGAGCCCTAGCCTTTAGCCTAGGGGAGCCCTAGCCTAAAGCCTAGGGGTGCCCTGGCCTGAAGGCTAGGGGAGCCCTAGCCTTTAGCCTAGGGGAGCCCTAGCCTAAAGCCTAGGGGTGCCCTGGCCTGAAGGCTAGGGGAGCCCTAGCCTTTAGCCTAGGGGAGCCCTAGCCTAAAGCCTAGGGGTGCCCTGGCCTGAAGGCTAGGGGAGCCCTAGCCTTTAGCCTAGGGGAGCCCTAGCCTAAAGCCAGGGGTGCCCTGGCCTGAAGGCTAGGGGAGCCCTAGCCTTTAGCCTAGGGGAGCCCTAGCCTAAAGCCTAGGGGTGCCCTGGCCTGAAGGCTAGGGGAGCCCTAGCCTTTAGCCTAGGGGAGCCCTAGCCTAAAGCCTAGGGGTGCCCTGGCCTGAAGGCTAGGGGAGCCCTAGCCTTTAGCCTAGGGGAGCCCTAGCCTAAAGCCTAGGGGTGCCCTGGCCTGAAGGCTAGGGGAGCCCTAGCCTTTAGCCTAGGGGAGCCCTAGCCTAAAGCCTAGGGGTGCCCTGGCCTGAAGGCTAGGGGAGCCCTAGCCTTTAGCCTAGGGGAGCCCTAGCCTAAAGCCTAGGGGTGCCCTGGCCTGAAGGCTAGGGGAGCCCTAGCCTTTAGCCTAGGGGAGCCCTAGCCTAAAGCCTAGGGGTGCCCTGGCCTGAAGGCTAGGGGAGCCCTAGCCTTTAGCCTAGGGGAGCCCTAGCCTAAAGCCTAGGGGTGCCCTGGCCTGAAGGCTAGGGGAGCCCTAGCCTTTAGCCTAGGGGAGCCCTAGCCTAAAGCCTAGGGGTGCCCTGGCCTGAAGGCTAGGGGAGCCCTAGCCTTTAGCCTAGGGGAGCCCTAGCCTAAAGCCTAGGGGTGCCCTGGCCTGAAGGCTAGGGGAGCCCTAGCCTTTAGCCTAGGGGAGCCCTAGCCTAAAGCCTAGGGGTGCCCTGGCCTGAAGGCTAGGGGAGCCCTAGCCTTTAGCCTAGGGGAGCCCTAGCCTAAAGCCTAGGGGTGCCCTGGCCTGAAGGCTAGGGGAGCCCTAGCCTTTAGCCTAGGGGGAGCCCTAGCCTAAAGCCTAGGGGTGCCCTGGCCTGAAGGCTAGGGGAGCCCTAGCCTTTAGCCTAGGGGAGCCCTAGCCTAAAGCCTAGGGGTGCCCTGGCCTGAAGGCTAGGGGAGCCCTAGCCTTTAGCCTAGGGGAGCCCTAGCCTAAAGCCTAGGGGTGCCCTGGCCTGAAGGCTAGGGGAGCCCTAGCCTTTAGCCTAGGGGAGCCCTAGCCTAAAGCCTAGGGGTGCCCTGGCCTGAAGGCTAGGGGAGCCCTAGCCTTTAGCCTAGGGGAGCCCTAGCCTAAAGCCTAGGGGTGCCCTGGCCTGAAGGCTAGGGGAGCCCTAGCCTTTAGCCTAGGGGAGCCCTAGCCTAAAGCCTAGGGGTGCCCTGGCCTGAAGGCTAGGGGAGCCCTAGCCTTTAGCCTAGGGGAGCCCTAGCCTAAAGCCTAGGGGTGCCCTGGCCTGAAGGCTAGGGGAGCCCTACCCTTTAGCCTAGGGGAGCCCTAGCCTAAAGCCTAGGGGTGCCCTGGCCTGAAGGCTAGGGGAGCCCTAGCCTTTAGCCTAGGGGAGCCCTAGCCTAAAGCCTAGGGGTGCCCTGGCCTGAAGGCTAGGGGAGCCCTAGCCTTTAGCCTAGGGAGCCCTAGCCTAAAGCCTAGGGGTGCCCTGGCCTGAAGGCTAGGGGAGCCCTAGCCTTTAGCCTAGGGGAGCCCTAGCCTAAAGCCTAGGGGTGCCCTGGCCTGAAGGCTAGGGGAGCCCTAGCCTTTAGCCTAGGGGAGCCCTAGCCTAAAGCCTAGGGGTGCCCTGGCCTGAAGGCTAGGGGAGCCCTAGCCTTTAGCCTAGGGGAGCCCTAGCCTAAAGCCTAGGGGTGCCCTGGCCTGAAGGCTAGGGGAGCCCTAGCCTTTAGCCTAGGGGAGCCCTAGCCTAAAGCCTAGGGGTGCCCTGGCCTGAAGGCTAGGGGAGCCCTAGCCTTTAGCCTAGGGGAGCCCTAGCCTAAAGCCTAGGGGTGCCCTGGCCTGAAGGCTAGGGGAGCCCTAGCCTTTAGCCTAGGGGAGCCCTAGCCTAAAGCCTAGGGGTGCCCTGGCCTGAAGGCTAGGGGAGCCCTAGCCTTTAGCCTAGGGGAGCCCTAGCCTAAAGCCTAGGGGTGCCCTGGCCTGAAGGCTAGGGGAGCCCTAGCCTTTAGCCTAGGGGAGCCCTAGCCTAAAGCCTAGGGGTGCCCTGGCCTGAAGGCTAGGGGAGCCCTAGCCTTTAGCCTAGGGGAGCCCTAGCCTAAAGCCTAGGGGTGCCCTGGCCTGAAGGCTAGGGGAGCCCTAGCCTTTAGCCTAGGGAGCCCTAGCCTAAAGCCTAGGGGTGCCCTGGCCTGAAGGCTAGGGGAGCCCTAGCCTTTAGCCTAGGGGAGCCCTAGCCTAAAGCCTAGGGGTGCCCTGGTCTGAAGGCTAGGGGAGCCCTAGCCTTTAGCCTAGGGGAGCCCTAGCCTAAAGCCAGGGGTGCCCTGGCCTGAAGGCTAGGGGAGCCCTAGCCTTTAGCCTAGGGGAGCCCTAGCCTAAAGCCTAGGGGTGCCCTGGCCTGAAGGCTAGGGGAGACCTAGCCTTTAGCCTAGGGGAGCCCTAGCCTAAAGCCTAGGGGTGCCCTGGCCTGAAGGCTAGGGGAGCCCTAGCCTTTAGCCTAGGGGAGCCCTAGCCTAAAGCCTAGGGGGGCCCTGGCCTGAAGGCTAGGGGAGCCCTAGCCTTTAGCCTAGGGGAGCCCTAGCCTAAAGCCTAGGGGGGCCCTGGCCTGAAGGGAGCCCTAGCCTAAAGCCTAGGGGTGCCCTGGCCTGAAGGCTAGGGGGGCCCTAGCCTTTAGCCTAGGGGAGCCCTAGCCTAAAGCCTAGGGGTGCCCTGGCCTGAAGGCTAGGGGGGCCCTAGCCTTTAGCCTAGGGGAGCCCTAGCCTAAAGCCTAGGGGTGCCCTGGCCTGAAGGCTAGGGGGGCCCTAGCCTTTAGCCTAGGGGAGCCCTAGCCTAAAGCCTAGGGGTGCCCTGGCCTGAAGGCTAGGGGGGCCCTAGCCTTTAGCCTAGGGGAGCCCTAGCCTAAAGCCTAGGGGTGCCCTGGCCTGAAGGCTAGGGGGGCCCTAGCCTTTAGCCTAGGGGAGCCCTAGCCTAAAGCCTAGGGGTGCCCTGGCCTGAAGGCTAGGGGGGCCCTAGCCTTTAGCCTAGGGGAGCCCTAGCCTAAAGCCTAGGGGTGCCCTGGCCTGAAGGCTAGGGGGGCCCTAGCCTTTAGCCTAGGGGAGCCCTAGCCTAAAGCCTAGGGGTGCCCTGGCCTGAAGGCTAGGGGGGCCCTAGCCTTTAGCCTAGGGGAGCCCTAGCCTAAAGCCTAGGGGTGCCCTGGCCTGAAGGCTAGGGGGGCCCTAGCCTTTAGCCTAGGGGAGCCCTAGCCTAAAGCCTAGGGGTGCCCTGGCCTGAAGGCTAGGGGGGCCCTAGCCTTTAGCCTAGGGGAGCCCTAGCCTAAAGCCTAGGGGTGCCCTGGCCTGAAGGCTAGGGGGGCCCTAGCCTTTAGCCTAGGGGAGCCCTAGCCTAAAGCCTAGGGGTGCCCTGGCCTGAAGGCTAGGGGGGCCCTAGCCTTTAGCCTAGGGGAGCCCTAGCCTAAAGCCTAGGGGTGCCCTGGCCTGAAGGCTAGGGGGGCCCTAGCCTTTAGCCTAGGGGAGCCCTAGCCTAAAGCCTAGGGGTGCCCTGGCCTGTAGGCTAGGGGGGCCCTAGCCTTTAGCCTAGGGGAGCCCTAGCCTAAAGCCTAGGGGTGCCCTGGCCTGAAGGCTAGGGGGGCCCTAGCCTTTAGCCTAGGGGAGCCCTAGCCTAAAGCCTAGGGGTGCCCTGGCCTGAAGGCTAGGGGGGGCCTAGCCTTTAGCCTAGGGGAGCCCTAGCCTAAAGCCTAGGGGTGCCCTGGCCTGAAGGCTAGGGGGGCCCTAGCCTTTAGCCTAGGGGAGCCCTAGCCTAAAGCCTAGGGGTGCCCTGGCCTGAAGGCTAGGGGGGCCCTAGCCTTTAGCCTAGGGGAGCCCTAGCCTAAAGCCTAGGGGTGCCCTGGCCTGAAGGCTAGGGGGGCCCTAGCCTTTAGCCTAGGGGAGCCCTAGCCTAAAGCCTAGGGGTGCCCTGGCCTGAAGGCTAGGGGGGCCCTAGCCTTTAGCCTAGGGGAGCCCTAGCCTAAAGCCTAGGGGTGCCCTGGCCTGAAGGCTAGGGGGGCCCTAGCCTTTAGCCTAGGGGAGCCCTAGCCTAAAGCCTAGGGGTGCCCTGGCCTGAAGGCTAGGGGGGCCCTAGCCTTAGCCTAGGGGAGCCCTAGCCTAAAGCCTAGGGGTGCCCTAGCCTGAAGGCTAGGGGAGCCCTAGCCTTAGCCTAGGGGAGCCCAAAGCCTAGGGGTGCCCTAGCCTGAAGGCTAGGGGAGCCCTAGCCTTAGCCTAGGGGAGCCCAAAGCCTAGGGGTGCCCTAGCCTGAAGGCTAGGGGAGCCCTAGCCTTAGCCTAGGGGAGCCCTAGCCTAAAGCCTAGGGGTGCCCTAGCCTGAAGGCTAGGGGAGCCCTAGCCTTAGCCTAGGGGAGCCCTAGCCTAAAGCCTAGGGGTGCCCTAGCCTGAAGGCTAGGGGAGCCCTAGCCTTAGCCTAGGGGAGCCCTAGCCTAAAGCCTAGGGGTGCCCTAGCCTGAAGGCTAGGGGAGCCCTAGCCTTAGCCTAGGGGAGCCCTAGCCTAAAGCCTAGGGGTGCCCTAGCCTGAAGGCTAGGGGAGCCCTAGCCTTAGCCTAGGGGAGCCCTAGCCTAAAGCCTAGGGGTGCCCTAGCCTGAAGGCTAGAGGAGCCCTAGCCTTAGCCTAGGGGAGCCCTAGCCTAAAGCCTAGGGGTGCCCTAGCCTGAAGGCTAGGGGAGCCCTAGCCTTAGCCTAGGGGAGCCCTAGCCTAAAGCCTAGGGGTGCCCTAGCCTGAAGGCTAGGGGAGCCCTAGCCTTAGCCTAGGGGAGCCCTAGCCTAAAGCCTAGGGGTGCCCTAGCCTGAAGGCTAGGGGAGCCCTAGCCTTAGCCTAGGGAGCCCTAGCCTAAAGCCTAGGGGTGCCCTAGCCTGAAGGCTAGGGGAGCCCTAGCCTTAGCCTAGGGGAGCCCTAGCCTAAAGCCTAGGGGTGCCCTAGCCTGAAGGCTAGGGAGCCCTGGCCTTAGCCTAGGGGAGCCCAAAGCCTAGGGGTGCCCTAGCCTGAAGGCTAGGGGAGCCCTGGCCTTAGCCTAGGGGAGCCCTAGCCTAAAGCCTAGGGGAGCCCTAGCCTAAAGCCTAGGGGTGCCCTGGCCTGAAGGCTAGGGGGGCCCTAGCCTTTAGCCTAGGGGAGCCCTAGCCTAAAGCCTAGGGGTGCCCTGGCCTGAAGGCTAGGGGGGCCCTAGCCTTTAGCCTAGGGGAGCCCTAGCCTAAAGCCTAGGGGTGCCCTGGCCTGAAGGCTAGGGGGGCCCTAGCCTTTAGCCTAGGGGAGCCCTAGCCTAAAGCCTAGGGGTGCCCTGGCCTGAAGGCTAGGGGGCCCTAGCCTTTAGCCTAGGGGAGCCCTAGCCTAAAGCCTAGGGGTGCCCTGGCCTGAAGGCTAGGGGGGCCCTAGCCTTTAGCCTAGGGGAGCCCTAGCCTAAAGCCTAGGGGTGCCCTGGCCTGAAGGCTAGGGGGGCCCTAGCCTTTAGCCTAGGGGAGCCCTAGCCTAAAGCCTAGGGGTGCCCTGGCCTGAAGGCTAGGGGGGCCCTAGCCTTTAGCCTAGGGGAGCCCTAGCCTAAAGCCTAGGGGTGCCCTGGCCTGAAGGCTAGGGGGGCCCTAGCCTTTAGCCTAGGGGAGCCCTAGCCTAAAGCCTAGGGGTGCCCTGGCCTGAAGGCTAGGGGGGCCCTAGCCTTTAGCCTAGGGGAGCCCTAGCCTAAAGCCTAGGGGTGCCCTGGCCTGAAGGCTAGGGGGGCCCTAGCCTTTAGCCTAGGGGAGCCCTAGCCTAAAGCCTAGGGGTGCCCTGGCCTGAAGGCTAGGGGGGCCCTAGCCTTTAGCCTAGGGGAGCCCTAGCCTAAAGCCTAGGGGTGCCCTGGCCTGAAGGCTAGGGGGGCCCTAGCCTTTAGCCTAGGGGAGCCCTAGCCTAAAGCCTAGGGGTGCCCTGGCCTGTAGGCTAGGGGGGCCCTAGCCTTTAGCCTAGGGGAGCCCTAGCCTAAAGCCTAGGGGTGCCCTGGCCTGAAGGCTAGGGGGGCCCTAGCCTTTAGCCTAGGGGAGCCCTAGCCTAAAGCCTAGGGGTGCCCTGGCCTGAAGGCTAGGGGGGGCCTAGCCTTTAGCCTAGGGGAGCCCTAGCCTAAAGCCTAGGGGTGCCCTGGCCTGAAGGCTAGGGGGGCCCTAGCCTTTAGCCTAGGGGAGCCCTAGCCTAAAGCCTAGGGGTGCCCTGGCCTGAAGGCTAGGGGGGCCCTAGCCTTTAGCCTAGGGGAGCCCTAGCCTAAAGCCTAGGGGTGCCCTGGCCTGAAGGCTAGGGGGGCCCTAGCCTTTAGCCTAGGGGAGCCCTAGCCTAAAGCCTAGGGGTGCCCTGGCCTGAAGGCTAGGGGGGCCCTAGCCTTTAGCCTAGGGGAGCCCTAGCCTAAAGCCTAGGGGTGCCCTGGCCTGAAGGCTAGGGGGGCCCTAGCCTTTAGCCTAGGGGAGCCCTAGCCTAAAGCCTAGGGGTGCCCTGGCCTGAAGGCTAGGGGGGCCCTAGCCTTAGCCTAGGGGAGCCCTAGCCTAAAGCCTAGGGGTGCCCTAGCCTGAAGGCTAGGGGAGCCCTAGCCTTAGCCTAGGGGAGCCCAAAGCCTAGGGGTGCCCTAGCCTGAAGGCTAGGGGAGCCCTAGCCTTAGCCTAGGGGAGCCCAAAGCCTAGGGGTGCCCTAGCCTGAAGGCTAGGGGAGCCCTAGCCTTAGCCTAGGGGAGCCCTAAAAGCCTAGGGGTGCCCTAGCCTGAAGGCTAGGGGAGCCCTAGCCTTAGCCTAGGGGAGCCCTAGCCTAAAGCCTAGGGGTGCCCTAGCCTGAAGGCTAGGGGAGCCCTAGCCTTAGCCTAGGGGAGCCCTAGCCTAAAGCCTAGGGGTGCCCTAGCCTGAAGGCTAGGGGAGCCCTAGCCTTAGCCTAGGGGAGCCCTAGCCTAAAGCCTAGGGGTGCCCTAGCCTGAAGGCTAGGGGAGCCCTAGCCTTAGCCTAGGGGAGCCCTAGCCTAAAGCCTAGGGGTGCCCTAGCCTGAAGGCTAGAGGAGCCCTAGCCTTAGCCTAGGGGAGCCCTAGCCTAAAGCCTAGGGGTGCCCTAGCCTGAAGGCTAGGGGAGCCCTAGCCTTAGCCTAGGGGAGCCCTAGCCTAAAGCCTAGGGGTGCCCTAGCCTGAAGGCTAGGGGAGCCCTAGCCTTAGCCTAGGGGAGCCCTAGCCTAAAGCCTAGGGGTGCCCTAGCCTGAAGGCTAGGGGAGCCCTAGCCTTAGCCTAGGGGAGCCCTAGCCTAAAGCCTAGGGGTGCCCTAGCCTGAAGGCTAGGGGAGCCCTAGCCTTAGCCTAGGGGAGCCCTAGCCTAAAGCCTAGGGGTGCCCTAGCCTGAAGGCTAGGGAGCCCTGGCCTTAGCCTAGGGAGCCCAAAGCCTAGGGGTGCCCTAGCCTGAAGGCTAGGGGAGCCCTGGCCTTAGCCTAGGGGAGCCCTAGCCTAAAGCCTAGGGGTGCCCTAGCCTGAAGGCTAGGGGAGCCCTGGCCTTAGCCTAGGGGAGCCCTAGCCTAAAGCCTAGGGGTGCCCTAGCCTGAAGGCTAGGGGAGCCCTGGCCTTAGCCTAGGGGAGCCCTAGCCTAAAGCCTAGGGGTGCCCTAGCCTGAAGGCTAGGGGAGCCCTGGCCTTAGTCTAGGGGAGCCCTAGCCTAAAGCCTAGGGGTGCCCTAGCCTGAAGGCTAGGGGAGCCCTGGCCTTAGCCTAGGGGAGCCCTAGCCTAAAGCCTAGGGGTGCCCTAGCCTGAAGGCTAGGGGAGCCCTGGCCTTAGCCTAGGGGAGCCCTAGCCTAAAGCCTAGGGGTGCCCTAGCCTGAAGGCTAGGGGAGCCCTGGCCTTAGCCTAGGGGAGCCCTAGCCTAAAGCCTAGGGGTGCCCTAGCCTGAAGGCTAGGGGAGCCCTGGCCTTAGCCTAGGGGAGCCCTAGCCTAAAGCCTAGGGGTGCCCTAGCCTGAAGGCTAGGGGAGCCCTGGCCTTAGCCTAGGGGAGCCCTAGCCTAAAGCCTAGGGGTGCCCTAGCCTGAAGGCTAGGGGAGCCCTGGCCTTAGCCTAGGGGAGCCCTAGCCTAAAGCCTAGGGGTGCCCTAGCCTGAAGGCTAGGGGAGCCCTGGCCTTAGCCTAGGGGAGCCCTAGCCTAAAGCCTAGGGGTGCCCTAGCCTGAAGGCTAGGGGAGCCCTGGCCTTAGCCTAGGGGAGCCCAAAGCCTAGGGGTGCCCTAGCCTGAAGGCTAGGGGAGCCCTGGCCTTAGCCTAGGGGAGCCCTAGCCTAAAGCCTAGGGGTGCCCTAGCCTGAAGGCTAGGGGAGCCCTGGCCTTAGCCTAGGGGAGCCCTAGCCTAAAGCCTAGGGGTGCCCTAGCCTGAAGGCTAGGGGAGCCCTGGCCTTAGCCTAGGGGAGCCCTAGCCTAAAGCCTAGGGGTGCCCTAGCCTGAAGGCTAGGGGAGCCCTGGCCTTAGCCTAGGGGAGCCCTAGCCTAAAGCCTAGGGGTGCCCTAGCCTGAAGGCTAGGGGAGCCCTGGCCTTAGCCTAGGGGAGCCCTAGCCTAAAGCCTAGGGGTGCCCTAGCCTGAAGGCTAGGGGAGCCCTGGCCTTAGCCTACGGGAGCCCTAGCCTAAAGCCTAGGGGTGCCCTAGCCTGAAGGCTAGGGGAGCCCTGGCCTTAGCCTACGGGAGCCCTAGCCTAAAGCCTAGGGGTGCCCTAGCCTGAAGGCTAGGGGAGCCCTGGCCTTAGCCTAGGGGAGCCCTAGCCTAAAGCCTAGGGGTGCCCTAGCCTGAAGGCTAGGGGAGCCCTGGCCTTAGCCTAGGGGAGCCCTAGCCTAAAGCCTAGGGGTGCCCTAGCCTGAAGGCTAGGGGAGCCCTGGCCTTAGCCTAGGGGAGCCCTAGCCTAAAGCCTAGGGGTGCCCTAGCCTGAAGGCTAGGGGAGCCCTGGCCGTAGCCTAGGGGAGCCCTAGCCTAAAGCCTAGGGGTGCCCTAGCCTGAAGGCTAGGGGGAGCCCTGGCCTTAGCCTAGGGGAGCCCTAGCCTAAAGCCTAGGGGTGCCCTAGCCTGAAGGCTAGGGGAGCCCTGGCCTTAGCCTAGGGGAGCCCTACCCTAAAGCCTAGGGGTGCCCTAGCCTGAAGGCTAGGGGAGCCCTGGCCTTAGCCTAGGGGAGCCCTAGTCTAAAGCCTAGGGGTGCCCTAGCCTGAAGGCTAGGGGAGCCCTGGCCTTAGCCTAGGGGAGCCCTAGCCTAAAGCCTAGGGGTGCCCTAGCCTGAAGGCTAGGGGAGCCCTGGCCTTAGCCTAGGGGAGCCCTAGCCTAAAGCCTAGGGGTGCCCTAGCCTGAAGGCTAGGGGAGCCCTGGCCTTAGCCTAGGGGAGCCCTAGCCTAAAGCCTAGGGGTGCCCTAGCCTGAAGGCTAGGGGAGCCCTGGCCTTAGCCTAGGGGAGCCCTAGCCTAAAGCCTAGGGGTGCCCTAGCCTGAAGGCTAGGGGAGCCCTGGCCTTAGCCTAGGGGAGCCCTAGCCTAAAGCCTAGGGGTGCCCTAGCCTGAAGGCTAGGGGAGCCCTGGCCTTAGCCTAGGGGAGCCCAAAGCCTAGGGGTGCCCTAGCCTGAAGGCTAGGGGAGCCCTGGCCTTAGCCTAGGGGAGCCCAAAGCCTAGGGGTGCCCTAGCCTGAAGGCTAGGGGAGCCCTGGCCTTAGCCTAGGGGAGCCCTAGCCTAAAGCCTAGGGGTGCCCTAGCCTGAAGGCTAGGGGAGCCCTGGCCTTAGCCTAGGGGATCCCTAGCCTAAAGCCTAGGGGTGCCCTAGCCTGAAGGCTAGGGGAGCCCTGGCCTTAGCCTAGGGGAGCCCTAGCCTAAAGCCTAAGGGTGCCCTAGCCTGAAGGCTAGGGGAGCCCTGGCCTTAGCCTAGGGGAGCCCTAGCCTAAAGCCTAGGGGTGCCCTAGCCTGAAGGCTAGGGGAGCCCTGGCCTTAGCCTAGGGGAGCCCTAGCCTAAAGCCTAGGGGTGCCCTAGCCTGAAGGCTAGGGGAGCCCTGGCCTTAGCCTAGGGGAGCCCTAGCCTAAAGCCTAGGGGTGCCCTAGCCTGAAGGCTAGGGGAGCCCTGGCCTTAGCCTAGGGGAGCCCTAGCCTAAAGCCTAGGGGTGCCCTAGCCTGAAGGCTAGGGGAGCCCTGGCCTTAGCCTAGGGGAGCCCTAGCCTAAAGCCTAGGGGTGCCCTAGCCTGAAGGCTAGGGGAGCCCTGGCCTTATCCTAGGGGAGCCCTAGCCTAAAGCCTAGGGATGCCCTAGCCTGAAGGCTAGGGGAGCCCTGGCCTTAGCCTAGGGGAGCCCTAGCCTAAAGCCTAGGGGTGCCCTAGCCTGAAGGCTAGGGGAGCCCTGGCCTTAGCCTAGGGGAGCCCTAGCCTAAAGCCTAGGGGTGCCCTAGCCTGAAGGCTAGGGGAGCCCTGGCCTTAGCCTAGGGGAGCCCTAGCCTAAAGCCTAGGGGTGCCCTAGCCTGAAGGCTAGGGGAGCCCTGGCCTTAGCCTAGGGGAGCCCTAGCCTAAAGCCTAGGGGTGCCCTAGCCTGAAGGCTAGGGGAGCCCTGGCCTTAGCCTAGGGGAGCCCTAGCCTAAAGCCTAGGGGTGCCCTAGCCTGAAGGCTAGGGGAGCCCTGGCCTTAGCCTAGGGGAGCCCTAGCCTAAAGCCTAGGGGTGCCCTAGCCTGAAGGCTAGGGGAGCCCTGGCCTTAGCCTAGGGGAGCCCTAGCCTAAAGCCTAGGGGTGCCCTAGCCTGAAGGCTAGGGGAGCCCTGGCCTTAGCCTAGGGGAGCCCTAGCCTAAAGCCTAGGGGTGCCCTAGCCTGAAGGCTAGGGGATCCCTGGCCTTAGCCTAGGGGGAGCCCAAAGCCTAGGGGTGCCCTAGCCTGAAGGCTAGGGGAGCCCTGGCCTTAGCCTAGGGGAGCCCAAAGCCTAGGGGTGCCCTAGCCTGAAGGCTAGGGGAGCCCTGGCCTTAGCCTAGGGGAGCCCTAGCCTAAAGCCTAGGGGTGCCCTAGCCTGAAGGCTAGGGGAGCCCTGGCCTTAGCCTAGGGGAGCCCAAAGCCTAGGGGTGCCCTAGCCTGAAGGCTAGGGGAGCCCTGGCCTTAGCCTAGGGGAGCCCAAAGCCTAGGGGTGCCCTAGCCTGAAGGCTAGGGGAGCCCTGGCCTTAGCCTAGGGGAGCCCTAGCCTAAAGCCTAGGGGTGCCCTAGCCTGAAGGCTAGGGGAGCCCTGGCCTTAGCCTAGGGGAGCCCTAGCCTAAAGCCTAGGGGTGCCCTAGCCTGAAGGCTAGGGGAGCCCTGGCCTTAGCCTAGGGGAGCCCTAGCCTAAAGCCTAGGGGTGCCCTAGCCTGAAGGCTAGGGGAGCCCTGGCCTTAGCCTAGGGGAGCCCTAGCCTAAAGCCTAGGGGTGCCCGAGCCTGAAGGCTAGGGGAGCCCTGGCCTTAGCCTAGGGGAGCCCTAGCCTAAAGCCTAGGGGTGCCCTAGCCTGAAGGCTAGGGGAGCCCTGGCCTTAGCCTAGGGGAGCCCTAGCCTAAAGCCTAGGGGTGCCCTAGCCTGAAGGCTAGGGGAGCCCTGGCCTTAGCCTAGGGGAGCCCTAGCCTAAAGCCTAGGGGTGCCCTAGCCTGAAGGCTAGGGGAGCCCTGGCCTCAGCCTAGGGGAGCCCTAGCCTAAAGCCTAGGGGTGCCCTAGCCTGAAGGCTAGGGGAGCCCTGGCCTCAGCCTAGGGGAGCCCTAGCCTAAAGCCTAGGGGTGCCCTAGCCTGAAGGCTAGGGGAGCCCTGGCCTTAGCCTAGGGGAGCCCTAGCCTAAAGCCTAGGGGTGCCCTAGCCTGAAGGCTAGGGGAGCCCTGGCCTTAGCCTAGGGGAGCCCTAGCCTAAAGCCTAGGGGTGCCCTAGCCTGAAGGCTAGGGGAGCCCTGGCCTTAGCCTAGGGGAGCCCTAGCCTAAAGCCTAGGGGAGCCCTGGCCTTAGCCTAGGGGAGCCCAAAGCCTAGGGGTGCCCTAGCCTGAAGGCTAGGGGAGCCCTGGCCTTAGCCTAGGGGAGCCCTAGCCTAAAGCCTAGGGGTGCCCTAGCCTGAAGGCTAGGGGAGCCCTGGCCTTAGCCTAGGGGAGCCCTAACCTAAAGCCTAGGGGTGCCCTAGCCTGAAGGCTAGGGGAGCCCTGGCCTTAGCCTAGGGGAGCCCTAGCCTAAAGCCTAGGGGTGCCCGAGCCTGAAGGCTAGGGGAGCCCTGGCCTTAGCCTAGGGGAGCCCTAGCCTAAAGCCTAGGGGTGCCCGAGCCTGAAGGCTAGGGGAGCCCTGGCCTTAGCCTAGGGGAGCCCTAGCCTAAAGCCTAGGGGTGCCCGAGCCTGAAGGCTAGGGGAGCCCTGGCCTTAGCCTAGGGGAGCCCTAGCCTAAAGCCTAGGGGTGCCCGAGCCTGAAGGCTAGGGGAGCCCTGGCCTCAGCCTAGGGGAGCCCTAGCCTAAAGCCTAGGGGTGCCCTAGCCTGAAGGCTAGGGGAGCCCTGGCCTCAGCCTAGGGGAGCCCTAGCCTAAAGCCTAGGGGTGCCCTAGCCTGAAGGCTAGGGGAGCCCTGGCCTCAGCCTAGGGGAGCCCTAGCCTAAAGCCTAGGGGTGCCCTAGCCTGAAGGCTAGGGGAGCCCTGGCCTCAGCCTAGGGGAGCCCTAGCCTAAAGCCTAGGGGTGCCCTAGCCTGAAGGCTAGGGGAGCCCTGGCCTCAGCCTAGGGGAGCCCTAGCCTAAAGCCTAGGGGTGCCCTAGCCTGAAGGCTAGGGGAGCCCTGGCCTCAGCCTAGGGGAGCCCTAGCCTAAAGCCTAGGGGTGCCCTAGCCTGAAGGCTGGGGGAGCCCTGGCCTCAGCCTAGGGGAGCCCTAGCCTAAAGCCTAGGGGTGCCCTAGCCTGAAGGCTGGGGGAGCCCTGGCCTCAGCCTAGGGGAGCCCTAGCCTAAAGCCTAGGGGTGCCCTAGCCTGAAGGCTGGGGGAGCCCTGGCCTCAGCCTAGGGGAGCCCTAGCCTAAAGCCTAGGGGTGCCCTAGCCTGAAGGCTGGGGGAGCCCTGGCCTCAGCCTAGGGGAGCCCTAGCCTAAAGCCTAGGGGTGCCCTAGCCTGAAGGCTGGGGGAGCCCTGGCCTCAGCCTAGGGGAGCCCTAGCCTAAAGCCTAGGGGTGCCCTAGCCTGAAGGCTGGGGGAGCCCTGGCCTCAGCCTAGGGGAGCCCTAGCCTAAAGCCTAGGGGTGCCCTAGCCTGAAGGCTAGGGGAGCCCTGGCCTCAGCCTAGGGGAGCCCTAGCCTAAAGCCTAGGGGTGCCCTAGCCTGAAGGCTAGGGGAGCCCTGGCCTCAGCCTAGGGGAGCCCTAGCCTAAAGCCTAGGGGTGCCCTAGCCTGAAGGCTAGGGGAGCCCTGGCCTCAGCCTATGGGAGCCCTAGCCTAAAGCCTAGGGGGGCCCTAGCCTGAAGGCTAGGGGAGCCCTGGCCTTAGCCTAGGGGAGCCCTAGCCTAAAGCCTAGGGGGGCCCTAGCCTGAAGGCTAGGGGAGCCCTGGCCTTAGCCTAGGGGAGCCCTAGCCTAAAGCCTAGGGGTGCCCTAGCCTGAAGGCTAGGGGAGCCCTGGCCTTAGCCTAGGGGAGCCCTAGCCTAAAGCCTAGGGGTGCCCTAGCCTGAAGGCTAGGGGAGCCCTAGCCTTAGCCTAGGGGAGCCCTAGCCTAAAGCCTAGGGGTGCCCTAGCCTGAAGGCTAGGGGAGCCCTAGCCTTAGCCTAGGGGAGCCTAAAGCCTAGGGGTGCCCTAGCCTGAAGGCTAGGGGAGCCCTAGCCTTAGCCTAGGGGAGCCTAAAGCCTAGGGGTGCCCTAGCCTGAAGGCTAGGGGAGCCCTAGCCTTAGCCTAGGGGAGCCTAAAGCCTAGGGGTGCCCTAGCCTGAAGGCTAGGGGAGCCCTAGCCTTAGCCTAGGGGAGCCTAAAGCCTAGGGGTGCCCTAGCCTGAAGGCTAGGGGAGCCCTAGCCTTAGCCTAGGGGAGCCCTAGCCTTAGCCTAGGGGAGCCTAAAGCCTAGGGGTGCCCTAGCCTGAAGGCTAGGGGAGCCCCAGCCTTAGCCTAGGGGAGCCTAAAGCCTAGGGGTTACCTAGCCTGAAGGCTAGGGGAGCCCTAGCCTTAGCCTAGGGGAGCCTAAAGCCTAGGGGTGCCCTAGCCTGAAGGCTAGGGGAGCCCTAGCCTTAGCCTAGGGGAGCCTAAAGCCTAGGGGTGCCCTAGCCTGAAGGCTAGGGGAGCCCTAGCCTTAGCCTAGGGGAGCCTAAAGCCTAGGGGTGCCCTAGCCTGAAGGCTAGGGGAGCCCTAGCCTTAGCCTAGGGGAGCCTAAAGCCTAGGGGTGCCCTAGCCTGAAGGCTAGGGGAGCCCTAGCCTTAGCCTAGGGGAGCCTAAAGCCTAGGGGTGCACTAGCCTGAAGGCTAGGGGAGCCCTAGCCTTAGCCTAGGGGAGCCCTAGCCTAAAGCCTAGGGGTGCACTAGCCTGAAGGCTAGGGGAGCCCTAGCCTTAGCCTAGGGGAGCCTAAAGCCTAGGGGTGCCCTAGCCTGAAGGCTAGGGGAGCCCTAGCCTTAGCCTAGGGGAGCCCTAGCCTAAAGCCTAGGGGTGCCCTAGCCTGAAGGCTAGGGGAGCCCTAGCCTTAGCCTAGGGGAGCCAAAAGCCTAGGGGTGCCCTAGCCTGAAGGCTAGGGGAGCCCTAGCCTTAGCCTAGGGGAGCCCTAGCCTAAAGCCTAGGGGTGCCCTAGCCTGAAGGCTAGGGGAGCCCTAGCCTTAGCCTAGGGGAGCCTAAAGCCTAGGGGTGCCCTAGCCTGAAGGCTAGGGGAGCCCTAGCCTTAGCCTAGGGGAGCCCTAGCCTAAAGCCTAGGGGTGCCCTAGCCTGAAGGCTAGGGGAGCCCTAGCCTTAGCCTAGGGGAGCCTAAAGCCTAGGGGTGCCCTAGCCTGAAGGCTAGGGGAGCCCTAGCCTTAGCCTAGGGGAGCACTAGCCTAAAGCCTAGGGGTGCCCTAGCCTGAAGGCTAGGGGAGCCCTAGCCTTAGCCTAGGGGAGCCTAAAGCCTAGGGGTGCCCTAGCCTGAAGGCTAGGGGAGCCCTAGCCTTAGCCTAGGGGAGCCCTAGCCTAAAGCCTAGGGGTGCCCTAGCCTGAAGGCTAGGGGAGCCCTAGCCTTAGCCTAGGGGAGCCTAAAGCCTAGGGGTGCCCTAGCCTGAAGGCTAGGGGAGCCCTAGCCTTAGCCTAGGGGAGCCCTAGCCTAAAGCCTAGGGGTGCCCTTGCCTGAAGGCTAGGGGAGCCCTAGCCTTAGCCTAGGGGAGCCTAAAGCCTAGGGCTGCCCTAGCCTGAAGGCTAGGGGAGCCCTAGACTTAGCCTAGGGGAGCCCTAGCCTAAAGCCTAGGGGTGCCCTAGCCTGAAGGCTAGGGGAGCCCTAGCCTTAGCCTAGGGGAGCCTAAAGCCTAGGGGTGCCCTAGCCTGAAGGCTAGGGGAGCCCTAGCCTTAGCCTAGGAGAGCCCAAGCCTAAAGCCTAGGGGTGCCCTAGCCTGAAGGCTAGGGGAGCCCTAGCCTTAGCCTAGGGGAGCCTAAAGCCTAGGGGTGCCCTAGCCTGAAGGCTAGGGGAGCCCTAGCCTTAGCCTAGGGGAGCACTAGCCTAAAGCCTAGGGGTGCCCTAGCCTGAAGGCTAGGGGAGCCCTAGCCTTAGCCTAGGGGAGCCTAAAGCCTAGGGGTGCCCTAGCCTGAAGGCTAGGGGAGACCTAGCCTTAGCCTAGGGGAGCCCTAGCCTAAAGCCTAGGGGTGCCCTAGCCTGAAGGCTAGGGGAGCCCTAGCCTTAGCCTAGGGGAGCCTAAAGCCTAGGGGTGCCCTAGCCTGAAGGCTAGGGGAGCCCTAGCCTTAGCCTAGGGGAGCCCTAGCCTAAAGCCTAGGGGTGCCCTAGCCTGAAGGCTAGGGGAGCCCTAGCCTTAGCCTAGGGGAGCCTAAAGCCTAGGGGTGCCCTAGCCTGAAGGCTAGGGGAGCCCTAGCCTTAGCCTAGGGGAGCCCTAGCCTAAAGCCTAGGGGTGCCCTAGCCTGAAGGCTAGGGGAGACCTAGCCTTAGCCTAGGGGAGCCTAAAGCCTAGGGGTGCCCTAGCCTGAAGGCTAGGGGAGCCCTAGCCTTAGCCTAGGGGAGCCCTAGCCTAAAGCCTAGGGGTGCCCTAGCCTGAAGGCTAGGGGAGCCCTAGCCTTAGCCTAGGGGAGCTTAAAGACTAGGGGTGCCCTAGCCTGAAGGCTAGGGGAGCCCTAGCCTTAGCCTAGGGGAGCCCTAGCCTAAAGCCTAGGGGTGCCCTAGCCTGAAGGCTAGGGGAGCCCTAGCCTTAGCCTAGGGGAGCCTAAAGACTAGGGGTGCCCTAGCCTGAAGGCTAGGGGAGCCCTAGCCTTAGCCTAGGGGAGCCCTAGCCTAAAGCCTAGGGGTGCCCTAGCCTGAAGGCTAGGGGAGCCCTAGCCTTAGCCTAGGGGAGCCTAAAGCCTAGGGGTGCCCTAGCCTGAAGGCTAGGGGAGCCCTAGCCTTAGCCTAGGGGAGCCTAAAGCCTAGGGGTGCCCTAGCCTGAAGGCTAGGGGAGCCTTAGCCTTAGCCTAGGGGAGCCCTAGCCTAAAGCCTAGGGGTGCCCTAGCCTGAAGGCTAGGGGAGCCCTAGCCTTAGCCTAGGGGAGCCTAAAGCCTAGGGGTGCCCTAGCCTGAAGGCTAGGGGAGTCCTAGCCTTAGCCTAGGGGAGCCCTAGCCTAAAGCCTAGGTTTGCCCTAGCCTGAAGGCTAGGGGAGCGCTAGCCTTAGCCTAGGGGAGCCTAAAGCCTAGGGGTGCCCTAGCCTGAAGGCTAGGGGAGCCCTAGCCTTAGCCTAGGGGAGCCCTAGCCTAAAGCCTAGGGGTGCCCTAGCCTGAAGGCTAGGGGAGCCCTAGCCTTAGCCTAGGGGAGCCTAAAGCCTAGGGGTGCCCTAGCCTGAAGGCTAGGGGAGCCCTAGCCTTAGCCTAGGGGAGCCCTAGCCTAAAGCCTAGGGGTGCCCTGGCCTGAAGGCTAGGGGAGCCCTAGCCTTAGCCTAGGGGAGCCTAAAGCCTAGGGGTGCCCTAGCCTGAAGGCTAGGGGAGCCCTAGCCTTAGCCTAGGGGAGCCCTAGCCTAAAGCCTAGGGGTGCCCTGGCCTGAAGGCTAGGGGAGCCCTAGCCTTAGCCTAGGGGAGCCTAAAGCCTAGGGGTGCCCTAGCCTGAAGGCTAGGGGAGCCCTAGCCTTAGCCTAGGGGAGCCCTAGCCTAAAGCCTAGGGGTGCCCTGGCCTGAAGGCTAGGGGAGCCCTAGCCTTAGCCTAGGGGAGCCTAAAGCCTAGGGGTGCCCTAGCCTGAAGGCTAGGGGAGCCCTAGCCTTAGCCTAGGGGAGCCCTAGCCTAAAGCCTAGGGGTGCCCTGGCCTGAAGGCTAGGGGAGCCCTAGCCTTTAGCCTAGGGGAGCCCTAGCCTAAAGCCTAGGGGTGCCCTGGCCTGAAGGCTAGGGGAGCCCTAGCCTTTAGCCTAGGGAGCCCTGGCCTAAAGCCTAGGGGTGCCCTGGCCTGAAGGCTAGGGGAGCCCTAGCCTTTAGCCTAGGGGAGCCCTGGCCTAAAGCCTAGGGGTGCCCTGGCCTGAAGGCTAGGGGAGCCCTAGCCTTTAGCCTAGGGAGCCCTGGCCTAAAGCCTAGGGGTGCCCTGGCCTGAAGGCTAGGGGAGCCCTAGCCTTTAGCCTAGGGGAGCCCTGGCCTAAAGCCTAGGGGTGCCCTGGCCTGAAGGCTAGGGGAGCCCTAGCCTTTAGCCTAGGGGAGCCCTGGCCTAAAGCCTAGGGGTGCCCTGGCCTGAAGGCTAGGGGAGCCCTAGCCTTTAGCCTAGGGGAGCCCTGGCCTAAAGCCTAGGGGTGCCCTGGCCTGAAGGCTAGGGGAGCCCTAGCCTTTAGCCTAGGGGAGCCCTGGCCTGAAGCCTAGGGGTGCCCTGGCCTGAAGGCTAGGGGAGCCCTAGCCTTTAGCCTAGGGGAGCCCTGGCCTGAAGCCTAGGGGTGCCCTGGCCTGAAGGCTAGGGGAGCCCTAGCCTTTAGCCTAGGGGAGCCCTGGCCTGAAGCCTAGGGGTGCCCTGGCCTGAAGGCTAGGGGAGCCCTAGCCTTTAGCCTAGGGGAGCCCTGGCCTGAAGCCTAGGGGTGCCCTGGCCTGAAGGCTAGGGGAGCCCTAGCCTTTAGCCTAGGGGAGCCCTGGCCTGAAGCCTAGGGGTGCCCTGGCCTGAAGGCTAGGGGAGCCCTAGCCTTTAGCCTAGGGGAGCCCTGGCCTGAAGCCTAGGGGTGCCCTGGCCTGAAGGCTAGGGGAGCCCTAGCCTTTAGCCTAGGGGAGCCCTGGCCTGAAGCCTAGGGGTGCCCTGGCCTGAAGGCTAGGGGAGCCCTAGCCTTTAGCCTAGGGGAGCCCTGGCCTGAAGCCTAGGGGTGCCCTGGCCTGAAGGCTAGGGGAGCCCTAGCCTTTAGCCTAGGGGAGCCCTGGCCTGAAGCCTAGGGGTGCCCTGGCCTGAAGGCTAGGGGAGCCCTAGCCTTTAGCCTAGGGGAGCCCTGGCCTGAAGCCTAGGGGTGCCCTGGCCTGAAGGCTAGGGGAGCCCTAGCCTTTAGCCTAGGGGAGCCCTGGCCTGAAGCCTAGGGGTGCCCTGGCCTGAAGGCTAGGGGAGCCCTAGCCTTTAGCCTAGGGGAGCCCTGGCCTGAAGCCTAGGGGTGCCCTGGCCTGAAGGCTAGGGGAGCCCTAGCCTTTAGCCTAGGGGAGCCCTGGCCTGAAGCCTAGGGGTGCCCTGGCCTGAAGGCTAGGGGAGCCCTAGCCTTTAGCCTAGGGGAGCCCTGGCCTGAAGCCTAGGGGTGCCCTGGCCTGAAGGCTAGGGGAGCCCTAGCCTTTAGCCTAGGGGAGCCCTGGCCTGAAGCCTAGGGGTGCCCTGGCCTGAAGGCTAGGGGAGCCCTAGCCTTTAGCCTAGGGGAGCCCTGGCCTGAAGCCTAGGGGTGCCCTGGCCTGAAGGCTAGGGGAGCCCTAGCCTTTAGCCTAGGGGAGCCCTGGCCTGAAGCCTAGGGGTGCCCTGGCCTGAAGGCTAGGGGAGCCCTAGCCTTTAGCCTAGGGGAGCCCTGGCCTGAAGCCTAGGGGTGCCCTGGCCTGAAGGCTAGGGGAGCCCTAGCCTTTAGCCTAGGGGAGCCCTGGCCTGAAGCCTAGGGGTGCCCTGGCCTGAAGGCTAGGGGAGCCCTAGCCTTTAGCCTAGGGGAGCCCTGGCCTGAAGCCTAGGGGTGCCCTGGCCTGAAGGCTAGGGGAGCCCTAGCCTTTAGCCTAGGGGAGCCCTGGCCTGAAGCCTAGGGGTGCCCTGGCCTGAAGGCTAGGGGAGCCCTAGCCTTTAGCCTAGGGGAGCCCTGGCCTGAAGCCTAGGGGTGCCCTGGCCTGAAGGCTAGGGGAGCCCTAGCCTTTAGCCTAGGGGAGCCCTGGCCTGAAGCCTAGGGGTGCCCTGGCCTGAAGGCTAGGGGAGCCCTAGCCTTTAGCCTAGGGGAGCCCTGGCCTGAAGCCTAGGGGTGCCCTGGCCTGAAGGCTAGGGAGCCCTAGCCTTTAGCCTAGGGGAGCCCTGGCCTGAAGCCTAGGGGTGCCCTGGCCTGAAGGCTAGGGGAGGCCTAGCCTTTAGCCTAGGGGAGCCCTGGCCTGAAGCCTAGGGGTGCCCTGGCCTGAAGGCTAGGGGAGCCCTAGCCTTTAGCCTAGGGGAGCCCTGGCCTGAAGCCTAGGGGTGCCCTGGCCTGAAGGCTAGGGGAGCCCTAGCCTTTAGCCTAGGGGAGCCCTGGCCTGAAGCCTAGGGGTGCCCTGGCCTGAAGGCTAGGGGAGCCCTAGCCTTTAGCCTAGGGGAGCCCTGGCCTGAAGCCTAGGGGTGCCCTGGCCTGAAGGCTAGGGGAGCCCTAGCCTTTAGCCTAGGGGAGCCCTGGCCTGAAGCCTAGGGGTGCCCTGGCCTGAAGGCTAGGGGAGCCCTAGCCTTTAGCCTAGGGGTGCCCTGGCCTGAAGGCTAGGGGAGCCCTAGCCTTTAGCCTAGGGGAGCCCTAGCCTAAAGCCTAGGGGTGCCCTGGCCTGAAGGCTAGGGGAGCCCTAGCCTTTAGCCTAGGGGAGCCCTAGCCTAAAGCCTAGGGGTGCCCTGGCCTGAAGGCTAGGGGAGCCCTAGCCTTTAGCCTAGGGGAGCCCTAGCCTAAAGCCTAGGGGTGCCCTGGCCTGAAGGCTAGGGGAGCCCTAGCCTTTAGCCTAGGGGAGCCCTAGCCTAAAGCCTAGGGGTGCCCTGGCCTGAAGGCTAGGGGAGCCCTAGCCTTTAGCCTAGGGGAGCCCTAGCCTAAAGCCTAGGGGTGCCCTGGCCTGAAGGCTAGGGGAGCCCTAGCCTTTAGCCTGGGGGAGCCCTAGCCTAAAGCCTAGGGGTGCCCTGGCCTGAAGGCTAGGGGAGCCCTAGCCTTTAGCCTAGGGGAGCCCTAGCCTAAAGCCTAGGGGTGCCCTGGCCTGAAGGCTAGGGGAGCCCTAGCCTTTAGCCTGGGGGAGCCCTAGCCTAAAGCCTAGGGGTGCCCTGGCCTGAAGGCTAGGGGAGCCCTAGCCTTTAGCCTGGGGGAGCCCTAGCCTAAAGCCTAGGGGTGCCCTGGCCTGAAGGCTAGGGGAGCCCTAGCCTTTAGCCTGGGGGAGCCCTAGCCTAAAGCCTAGGGGTGCCCTGGCCTGAAGGCTAGGGGAGCCCTAGCCTTTAGCCTGGGGGAGCCCTAGCCTAAAGCCTAGGGGTGCCCTGGCCTGAAGGCTAGGGGAGCCCTAGCCTTTAGCCTGGGGGAGCCCTAGCCTAAAGCCTAGGGGTGCCCTGGCCTGAAGGCTAGGGGAGCCCTAGCCTTTAGCCTGGGGGAGCCCTAGCCTAAAGCCTAGGGGTGCCCTGGCCTGAAGGCTAGGGGAGCCCTAGCCTTTAGCCTGGGGGAGCCCTAGCCTAAAGCCTAGGGGTGCCCTGGCCTGAAGGCTAGGGGAGCCCTAGCCTTTAGCCTGGGGGAGCCCTAGCCTAAAGCCTAGGGGTGCCCTGGCCTGAAGGCTAGGGGAGCCCTAGCCTTTAGCCTGGGGGAGCCCTAGCCTAAAGCCTAGGGGTGCCCTGGCCTGAAGGCTAGGGGAGCCCTAGCCTTTAGCCTGGGGGAGCCCTAGCCTAAAGCCTAGGGGTGCCCTGGCCTGAAGGCTAGGGGAGCCCTAGCCTTTAGCCTGGGGGAGCCCTAGCCTAAAGCCTAGGGGTGCCCTGGCCTGAAGGCTAGGGGAGCCCTAGCCTTTAGCCTGGGGGAGCCCTAGCCTAAAGCCTAGGGGTGCCCTGGCCTGAAGGCTAGGGGAGCCCTAGCCTTTAGCCTGGGGGAGCCCTAGCCTAAAGCCTAGGGGTGCCCTGGCCTGAAGGCTAGGGGAGCCCTAGCCTTTAGCCTGGGGGAGCCCTAGCCTAAAGCCTAGGGGTGCCCTGGCCTGAAGGCTAGGGGAGCCCTAGCCTTTAGCCTGGGGGAGCCCTAGCCTAAAGCCTAGGGGTGCCCTGGCCTGAAGGCTAGGGGAGCCCTAGCCTTTAGCCTGGGGGAGCCCTAGCCTAAAGCCTAGGGGTGCCCTGGCCTGAAGGCTAGGGGAGCCCTAGCCTTTAGCCTGGGGGAGCCCTAGCCTAAAGCCTAGGGGTTGCCCTGGCCTGAAGGCTAGGGGAGCCCTAGCCTTTAGCCTGGGGGAGCCCTAGCCTAAAGCCTAGGGGTGCCCTGGCCTGAAGGCTAGGGGAGCCCTAGCCTTTAGCCTGGGGGAGCCCTAGCCTAAAGCCTAGGGGTGCCCTGGCCTGAAGGCTAGGGGAGCCCTAGCCTTTAGCCTGGGGGAGCCCTAGCCTAAAGCCTAGGGGTGCCCTGGCCTGAAGGCTAGGGGAGCCCTAGCCTTTAGCCTGGGGGAGCCCTAGCCTAAAGCCTAGGGGTGCCCTGGCCTGAAGGCTAGGGGAGCCCTAGCCTTTAGCCTGGGGGAGCCCTAGCCTAAAGCCTAGGGGTGCCCTGGCCTGAAGGCTAGGGGAGCCCTAGCCTTTAGCCTAGGGGAGCCCTAGCCTAAAGCCTAGGGGTGCCCTGGCCTGAAGGCTAGGGGAGCCCTAGCCTTTAGCCTAGGGGAGCCCTAGCCTAAAGCCTAGGGGTGCCCTGGCCTGAAGGCTAGGGGAGCCCTAGCCTTTAGCCTAGGGGAGCCCTAGCCTAAAGCCTAGGGGTGCCCTGGCCTGAAGGCTAG
This sequence comes from Tenrec ecaudatus, assembly GCF_050624435.1. NCBI lineage: Eukaryota > Metazoa > Chordata > Mammalia > Afrosoricida > Tenrecidae > Tenrec > Tenrec ecaudatus. The sequence goes on from NW_027457797.1 coordinate 72,267, forward strand.
GGGAGCCCTAGCCTTTAGCCTAGGGGAGCCCTAGCCTAAAGCCTAGGGGTGCCCTGGCCTGAAGGCTAGGGGAGCCCTAGCCTTTAGCCTAGGGGAGCCCTAGCCTAAAGCCTAGGGGTGCCCTGGCCTGAAGGCTAGGGGAGCCCTAGCCTTTAGCCTAGGGGAGCCCTAGCCTAAAGCCTAGGGGTGCCCTGGCCTGAAGGCTAGGGGAGCCCTAGCCTTTAGCCTAGGGGAGCCCTAGCCTAAAGCCTAGGGGTGCCCTGGCCTGAAGGCTAGGGGAGCCCTAGCCTTTAGCCTAGGGGAGCCCTAGCCTAAAGCCTAGGGGTGCCCTGGCCTGAAGGCTAGGGGAGCCCTAGCCTTTAGCCTAGGGGAGCCCTAGCCTAAAGCCTAGGGGTGCCCTGGCCTGAAGGCTAGGGGAGCCCTAGCCTTTAGCCTAGGGGAGCCCTAGCCTAAAGCCTAGGGGTGCCCTGGCCTGAAGGCTAGGGGAGCCCTAGCCTTTAGCCTAGGGGAGCCCTAGCCTAAAGCCTAGGGGTGCCCTGGCCTGAAGGCTAGGGGAGCCCTAGCCTTTAGCCTAGGGGAGCCCTAGCCTAAAGCCTAGGGGTGCCCTGGCCTGAAGGCTAGGGGAGCCCTAGCCTTTAGCCTAGGGGAGCCCTAGCCTAAAGCCTAGGGGTGCCCTGGCCTGAAGGCTAGGGGAGCCCTAGCCTTTAGCCTAGGGGAGCCCTAGCCTAAAGCCTAGGGGTGCCCTGGCCTGAAGGCTAGGGGAGCCCTAGCCTTTAGCCTAGGGGAGCCCTAGCCTAAAGCCTAGGGGTGCCCTGGCCTGAAGGCTAGGGGAGCCCTAGCCTTTAGCCTAGGGGAGCCCTAGCCTAAAGCCTAGGGGTGCCCTGGCCTGAAGGCTAGGGGAGCCCTAGCCTTTAGCCTAGGGGAGCCCTAGCCTAAAGCCTAGGGGTGCCCTGGCCTGAAGGCTAGGGGAGCCCTAGCCTTTAGCCTAGGGGAGCCCTAGCCTAAAGCCTAGGGGTGCCCTGGCCTGAAGGCTAGGGGAGCCCTAGCCTTTAGCCTAGGGGAGCCCTAGCCTAAAGCCTAGGGGTGCCCTGGCCTGAAGGCTAGGGGAGCCCTAGCCTTTAGCCTAGGGGAGCCCTAGCCTAAAGCCTAGGGGTGCCCTGGCCTGAAGGCTAGGGGAGCCCTAGCCTTTAGCCTAGGGGAGCCCTAGCCTAAAGCCTAGGGGTGCCCTGGCCTGAAGGCTAGGGGAGCCCTAGCCTTTAGCCTAGGGGAGCCCTAGCCTAAAGCCTAGGGGTGCCCTGGCCTGAAGGCTAGGGGAGCCCTAGCCTTTAGCCTAGGGGAGCCCTAGCCTAAAGCCTAGGGGTGCCCTGGCCTGAAGGCTAGGGGAGCCCTAGCCTTTAGCCTAGGGGAGCCCTAGCCTAAAGCCTAGGGGTGCCCTGGCCTGAAGGCTAGGGGAGCCCTAGCCTTTAGCCTAGGGGAGCCCTAGCCTAAAGCCTAGGGGTGCCCTGGCCTGAAGGCTAGGGGAGCCCTAGCCTTTAGCCTAGGGGAGCCCTAGCCTAAAGCCTAGGGGTGCCCTGGCCTGAAGGCTAGGGGAGCCCTAGCCTTTAGCCTAGGGGAGCCCTAGCCTAAAGCCTAGGGGTGCCCTGGCCTGAAGGCTAGGGGAGCCCTAGCCTTTAGCCTAGGGGAGCCCTAGCCTAAAGCCTAGGGGTGCCCTGGCCTGAAGGCTAGGAGAGCCCTAGCCTTAGCCTAGGGGAGCCCTAGCCTTAGCCTAGGGGAGCCTAAAGCCTAGGGGTGCCCTAGCCTGAAGGCTAGGGGAGCCCTAGCCTTAGCCTAGGGGAGCCTAAAGCCTAGGGGTGCCCTAGCCTGAAGGCTAGGGGAGCCCTAGCCTTAGCCTAGGGGAGCCCTAGCCAAAAGCCTAGGGGTGCCCTAGCCTGAAGGCTAGGGGAGCCCTAGCCTTAGCCTAGGGGAGCCCTAGCCTAAAGCCTAGGGGTGCCCTAGCCTGAAGGCTAGGGGAGCCCTAGCCTTAACCTAGGGGAGCCCTAGCCTAAAGCCTAGGGGTGCCCTAGCCTGAAGGCTAGGGGAGCCCTAGCCTTAGCCTAGGGGAGCCCTAGCCTAAAGCCTAGGGGTGCCCTAGCCTGAGGGCTAGGGGAGCCCTAGCCTTAGCCTAGGGGAGCCCTAGCCTAAAGCCTAGGGGTGCCCTAGCCTGAGGGCTAGGGGAGCCCTAGCCTTAGCCTAGGGGAGCCCTAGCCTAAAGCCTAGGGGTGCCCTAGCCTGAAGGCTAGGGGAGCCCTAGCCTTAGCCTAGGGGAGCCCTAGCCTAAAGCCTAGGGGTGCCCTAGCCTGAAGGATAGGGGAGCCCTAGCCTTAGCCTAGGGGAGCCCTAGCCTAAAGCCTAGGGGTGCCCTAGCCTGAAGGCTAGGGGAGCCCTAGCCTTAGCCTAGGGGAGCCCTAGCCTAAAGCCTAGGGTGCCCTAGCCTGAAGGCTAGGGGAGCCCTAGCCTTAGCCTAAGGGAGCCCTAGCCTAAAGCCTAGGGGTGCCCTAGCCTGAAGGCTAGGGGAGCCCTAGCCTTAGCCTAGGGGAGCCCTAGCCTAAAGCCTAGGGGTGCCCTAGCCTGAAGGCTAGGGGAGCCCTAGCCTTAGCCTAGGGGAGCCCTAGCCTAAAGCCTAGGGGTGCCCTAGCCTGAAGGCTAGGGGAGCCCTAGCCTTAGCCTAGGGGAGCCCTAGCCTAAAGCCTAGGGGTGCCCTAGCCTGAAGGCTAGGGGAGCCCTAGAATTAGCCTAGGGGAGCCCTAGCCTAAAGCCTAGGGGTGCCCTAGCCTGAAGGCTAGGGGAGCCCTAGCCTTAGCCTAGGGGAGCCCTAGCCTAAAGCCTAGGGGTGCCCTAGCCTGAAGCCTAGGGGTGCCCTAGCATGAAGGCTAGGGGAGCCCTAGCCTTAGCCTAGGGGAGCCCTAGCCTAAAGCCTAGGGGTGCCCTAGCGTGAAGGCTAGGGGAGCCCTAGCCTTAGCCTAGGGGAGCCCTAGCCTAAAGCCTAGGGGAGCCCTAGCCTAAAGCCTAGGGGTGCCCTAGCCTGAAGGCTAGGGGAGCCCTAGCCTTAGCCTAGGGGAGCCCTAGCCTAAAGCCTAGGGGTGCCCTAGCCTGAAGGCTAGGGGAGCCCTAGCCTTAGCCTAGGGGAGCCCTAGCCTGAAGGCTAGGGGAGCCCTAGCCTTAGCCTAGGGGAGCCCTAGCCTAAAGCCTGGGGGTGCCCTAGCCTGAAGGCTAGGGGAGCCCTAGCCTTAGCCTAGGGGAGCCCAAAGCCTAGGGGTGCCCTAGCCTGAAGGCTAGGGGAGCCCTAGCCTTAGCCTAGGGGAGCCTAAAGCCTAGGGGTGCCCTAGCCTGAAGGCTAGGGGAGCCCTAGCCTTAGCCTAGGGGAGCCCTAGCCTAAAGCCTAGGGGTGCCCTAGCCTGAAGGCTAGGGGAGCCCTAGCCTTAGCCTAGGGGAGCCCTAGCCTAAAGCCTAGGGGTGCCCTAGCCTGAAGGCTAGGGGAGCCCTAGCCTTAGCCTAGGGGAGCCTAAAGCCTAGGGGTGCCCTGGCCTGAAGGCTAGGGGAGCCCTAGCCTTAGCCTAGGGGAGCCTAAAGCCTAGGGGTGCCCTAGCCTGAAGGCTAGGGGAGCCCTAGCCTTAGCCTAGGGGAGCCCTAGCCTAAAGCCTAGGGGTGCCCTAGCCTGAAGGCTAGGGGAGCCCTAGCCTTAGCCTAGGGGAGCCTAAAGCCTAGGGGTGCCCTAGCCTGAAGGCTAGGGGTGCCCTAGCCTTAGCCTAGGGGAGCCCTTGCCTAAAGCCTAGGGGTGCCCTAGCCTGAAGGCTAGGGGAGCCCTAGCCTTAGCCTAGGGGAGCCTAAAGCCTAGGGGTGCCCTAGCCTGAAGGCTAGGGGAGCCCTAGCCTTAGCCTAGGGGAGCCCTAGCCTAAAGCCTAGGGGTGCCCTAGCCTGAAGGCTAGGGGAGCCCTAGCCTTAGCCTAGGGGAGCCTAAAGCCTAGGGGTGCCCTAGCCTGAAGGCTAGGGGAGCCCTAGCCTTAGCCTAGGGGAGCCCTAGCCTAAAGCCTAGGGTGCCCTAGCCTGAAGGCTAGGGGAGCCCTAGCCTTAGCCTAGGGGAGCCTAAAGCCTAGGGGTGCCCTAGCCTGAAGGCTAGGGGAGCCCTAGCCTTAGCCTAGGGGAGCCCTAGCCTAAAGCCTAGGGGTGCCCTAGCCTGAAGGCTAGGGGAGCCCTAGCCTTAGCCTAGGGGAGCCTAAAGCCTAGGGGTGCCCTAGCCTGAAGGCTAGGGGAGCCCTAGCCTTAGCCTAGGGGAGCCTAAAGCCTAGGGGTGCCCTAGCCTGAAGGCTAGGGGAGCCCTAGCCTTATCCTAGGGGAGCCTAAAGCCTAGGGGTGCCCTAGCCTGAAGGCTAGGGGGAGCCCTAGCCTTAGCCTAGGGGTGCCCTAGCTAGAAGGCTAGGGGAGCCCTAGCCTTAGCCTAGGGGAGCCCTAGCCTAAAGCCTAGGGGTGCCCTAGCCTGAAGGCTAGGGGAGCCCTAGCCTTAGCCTAGGGGAGCCCTAGCCTAAAGCCTAGGGGTGCCCTAGCCTGAAGGCTAGGGGAGCCCTAGCCTTAGCCTAGGGGAGCCCTAGCCTAAAGCCTAGGGGTGCCCTAGCCTGAAGGCTAGGGGAGCCCTAGCCTTAGCCTAGGGGAGCCCTAGCCTAAAGCCTAGGGGTGCCCTAGCCTGAAGGCTAGGGGAGCCCTAGCCTTAGCCTAGGGAGCCCTAGCCTAAAGCCTAGGGGTGCCCTAGCCTGAAGGCTAGGGGAGCCCTAGCCTTAGCCTAGGGGAGCCCTAGCCTAAAGCCTAGGGGTGCCCTAGCCTGAAGGCTAGGGGAGCCCTAGCCTTAGCCTAGGGGAGCCCTAGCCTAAAGCCTAGGGGTGCCCTAGCCTGAAGGCTAGGGGAGCCCTAGCCTTAGCCTAGGGGAGCCCTAGCCTAAAGCCTGGGGGTGCCCTAGCCTGAAGGCTAGGGGAGCCCTAGCCTTAGCCTAGGGGAGCCCAAAGCCTAGGGGTGCCCTAGCCTGAAGGCTAGGGGAGCCCTAGCCTTAGCCTAGGGGAGCCTAAAGCCTAGGGGTGCCCTAGCCTGAAGGCTAGGGGAGACCTAGCCTTAGCCTAGGGGAGCCTAAAGCCTAGGGGTGCCCTAGCCTGAAGGCTAGGGGAGCCCTAGCCTTAGCCTAGGGGAGCCCTAGCCTAAAGCCTAGGGGTGCCCTAGCCTGAAGGCTAGGGGAGCCCTAGCCTTAGCCTAGGGGAGCCCTAGCCTAAAGCCTAGGGGTACCCTAGCCTGAAGACTAGGGGAGCCCTAGCCTTAGCCTAGGGGAGCCCCAGCCTAAAGCCTAGGGGTGCCCTAGCCTGAAGGCTAGGGGAGCCCTAGCCTTAGCCTAGGGGAGCCTAAAGCCTAGGGGTGCCCTAGCCTGAAGGCTAGGGGAGCCCTAGCCTTAGCCTAGGGGAGCCTAAAGCCTAGGGGTGCCCTAGCCTGAAGGCTAGGGGAGCCCTAGCCTTAGCCTAGGGAGCCTAAAGCCTAGGGGTGCCCTAGCCTGAAGGCTAGGGGAGCCCTAGCCTTAGCCTAGGGGAGCCCTAGCCTAAAGCCTAGGGGTGCCCTAGCCTGAAGGCTAGGGGAGCCCTAGCCTTAGCCTAGGGGAGCCTAAAGCCTAGGGGTGCCCTAGCCTGAAGGCTAGGGGTGCCCTAGCCTTAGCCTAGGGGAGCCCTTGCCTAAAGCCTAGGGGTGCCCTAGCCTGAAGGCTAGGGGAGCCCTAGCCTTAGCCTAGGGGAGCCTAAAGCCTAGGGGTGCCCTAGCCTGAAGGCTAGGGGAGCCCTAGCCTTAGCCTAGGGGAGCCCTAGCCTAAAGCCTAGGGGTGCCCTAGCCTGAAGGCTAGGGGAGCCCTAGCCTTAGCCTAGGGGAGCCTAAAGCCTAGGGGTGCCCTAGCCTGAAGGCTAGGGGAGCCCTAGCCTTAGCCTAGGGGAGCCCTAGCCTAAAGCCTAGGGGTGCCCTAGCCTGAAGGCTAGGGGAGCCCTAGCCTTAGCCTAGGGGAGCCTAAAGCCTAGGGGTGCCCTAGCCTGAAGGCTAGGGGAGCCCTAGCCTTAGCCTAGGGGAGCCCTAGCCTAAAGCCTAGGGGTGCCCTAGCCTGAAGGCTAGGGGAGCCCTAGCCTTAGCCTAGGGGAGCCTAAAGCCTAGGGGTGCCCTAGCCTGAAGGCTAGGGGAGCCCTAGCCTTAGCCTAGGGGAGCCTAAAGCCTAGGGGTGCCCTAGCCTGAAGGCTAGGGGAGCCCTAGCCTTATCCTAGGGGAGCCTAAAGCCTAGGGGTGCCCTAGCCTGAAGGCTAGGGGAGCCCTAGCCTTATCCTAGGGGTGCCCTAGCCTGAAGGCTAGGGGAGCCCTAGCCTTAGCCTAGGGGAGCCCTAGCCTAAAGCCTAGGGGTGCCCTAGCCTGAAGGCTAGGGGAGCCCTAGCCTTAGCCTAGGGGAGTCCTAGCCTAAAGCCTAGGGGTGCCCTAGCCTGAAGGCTAGGGGAGCCCTAGCCTTAGCCTAGGGGAGCCCTAGCCTAAAGCCTAGGGGTGCCCTAGCCTGAAGGCTAGGGGAGCCCTAGCCTTAGCCTAGGGGAGCCCTAGCCTAAAGCCTAGGGGTTCCCTAGCCTGAAGGCTAGGGAGCCCTAGCCTTAGCCTAGGGGAGCCCTAGCCTAAAGCCTAGGGGTGCCCTAGCCTGAAGGCTAGGGGAGCCCTAGCCTTAGCCTAGGGGAGCCCTAGCCTAAAGCCTAGGGGTGCCCTAGCCTGAAGGCTAGGGGAGCCCTAGCCTTAGCCTAGGGGAGCCCTAGCCTAAAGCCTAGGGGTGCCCTAGCCTGAAGGCTAGGGGAGCCCTAGCCTTAGCCTAGGGGAGCCCTAGCCTAAAGCCTAGGGGTGCCCTAGCCTGAAGGCTAGGGGAGCCCTAGCCTTAGCCTAGGGGAGCCCTAGCCTAAAGCCTAGGGGTGCCCTAGCCTGAAGGCTAGGGGAGCCCTAGCCTTAGCCTAGGGGAGCCCTAGCCTAAAGCCTAAGGGTGCCCTAGCCTGAAGGCTAGGGGAGCCCTAGCCTTAGCCTAGGGGAGCCCTAGCCTAAAGCCTAGGGGTGCCCTAGGCTGAAGGCTAGGGGAGCCCTAGCCTTAGCCTAGGGGAGCCCTAGCCTAAAGCCTAGGGGTGCCCCAGCCTGAAGGCTAGGGGAGCCCTAGCCTTAGCCTAGGGGAGCCCTAGCCTAAAGCCTAGGGGTGCCCCAGCCTGAAGGCTAGGGGAGCCCTAGCCTTAGCCTAGGGGAGCCCTAGCCTAAAGCCTAGGGGTGCCCCAGCCTGAAGGCTAGGGGAGCCCTAGCCTTAGCCTAGGGGAGCCCTAGCCTAAAGCCTAGGGGTGCCCCAGCCTGAAGGCTAGGGGAGCCCTAGCCTTAGCCTAGGGGAGCCCTAGCCTAAAGCCTAGGGGTGCCCCAGCCTGAAGGCTAGGGGAGCCCTAGCCTTAGCCTAGGGGAGCCCTAGCCTAAAGCCTAGGGGTGCCCCAGCCTGAAGGCTAGGGGAGCTCTAGCCTTAGCCTAGGGAGCCCTAGCCTAAAGCCTAGGGGTGCCCCAGCCTGAAGGCTAGGGGAGCCCTAGCCTTAGCCTAGGGGAGCCCTAGCCTAAAGCCTAGGGGTGCCCCAGCCTGAAGGCTAGGGGAGCCCTAGCCTTAGCCTAGGGGAGCCCTAGCCTAAAGCCTAGGGGTGCCCTAGCCTGAAGGCTAGGGGAACCCTAGCCTTAGCCTAGGGGAGCCCTAGCCTAAAGCCTAGGGGTGCCCTAGCCTGAAGGCTAGGGGAGCCCTAGCCTTAGCCTAGGGGAGCCCTAGCCTAAAGCCTAGGGGTGCCCTAGCCTGAAGGCTAGGGGAGCCCTAGCCTTAGCCTAGGGGAGCCCTAGCCTAAAGCCTAGGGGTGCCCTAGCCTGAAGGCTAGGGGAGCCCTAGCCTTAGCCTAGGGGAGCCCTAGCCTAAAGCCTAGGGGTGCCCTAGCCTGAAGGCTAGGGGAGCCCTAGCCTTAGCCTAGGGGAGCCCTAGCCTAAAGCCTAGGGGTGCCCTAGCCTGAAGGCTAGGGGAGCCCTAGCCTTAGCCTAGGGGAGCCCTAGCCTAAAGCCTAGGGGTGCCCTAGCCTGAAGGCTAGGGGAGCCCTAGCCTTAGCCTAGGGGAGCCCTAGCCTAAAGCCTAGGGGTGCCCTAGCCTGAAGGCTAGGGGAGCCCTAGCCTTAGCCTAGGGGAGCCCTAGCCTAAAGCCTAGGGGTGCCCTAGCCTGAAGGCTAGGGGAGCCCTAGCCTTAGCCTAGGGGAGCCCTAGCCTAAAGCCTAGGGGTGACCTAGCCTGAAGGCTAGGGGAGCCCTAGCCTTAGCCTAGGGGAGCCCTAGCCTAAAGCCTAGGGGTGCCCTAGCCTGAAGGCTAGGGGAGCCCTAGCCTTAGCCTAGGGGAGCCTAAAGCCTAGGGGTGCCCTAGCCTGAAGGCTAGGGGAGCCCTAGCCTTAGCCTAGGGGAGCCTAAAGCCTAGGGGTGCCCTAGCCTGAAGGCTAGGGGAGCCCTAGCCTTAGCCTAGGGGAGCCTAAAGCCTAGGGGTGCCCTAGCCTGAAGGCTAGGGGAGCCCTAGCCTTAGCCTAGGGGAGCCTAAAGCCTAGGGGATCCCTAGCCTGAAGGCTAGGGAGCCCTAGCCTTAGCCTAGGGGAGCCTAAAGCCTAGGGGAGCCCTAGCCTGAAGGCTAGGGGAGCCCTAGCCTTAGCCTAGGGGAGCCTAAAGCCTAGGGGTGCCCTAGCCTGAAGGCTAGGGGAGCCCTAGCCTTAGCCTAGGGGAGCCCTAGCCTAAAGCCTAGGGGAGCCCTAGCCTGAAGGCTAGGGGGGCCCTAGCCTTAGCCTAGGGGAGCCTAAAGCCTAGGGGAGCCCTAGCCTGAAGGCTAGGGGGGCCCTAGCCTTAGCCTAGGGGAGCCTAAAGCCTAGGGGAGCCCTAGCCTGAAGGCTAGGGGGGCCCTAGCCTTAGCCTAGGGGAGCCTAAAGCCTAGGGGTGCCCTAGCCTGAAGGCTAGGGGGGCCCTAGCCTTAGCCTAGGGGAGCCTAAAGCCTAGGGGTGCCCTAGCCTGAAGGCTAGGGGGGCCCTAGCCTTAGCCTAGGGGAGCCTAAAGCCTAGGGGAGCCCTAGCCTGAAGGCTAGGGGGGCCCTAGCCTTAGCCTAGGGGAGCCTAAAGCCTAGGGGAGCCCTAGCCTGAAGGCTAGGGGGGCCCTAGCCTTAGCCTAGGGGAGCCTAAAGCCTAGGGGAGCCCTAGCCTGAAGGCTAGGGGGGCCCTAGCCTTAGCCTAGGGGAGCCTAAAGCCTAGGGGAGCCCTAGCCTGAAGGCTAGGGGGGCCCTAGCCTTAGCCTAGGGGAGCCTAAAGCCTAGGGGAGCCCTAGCCTGAAGGCTAGGGGGGCCCTAGCCTTAGCCTAGGGGAGCCTAAAGCCTAGGGGTGCCCTAGCCTGAAGGCTAGGGGGGCCCTAGCCTTAGCCTAGGGGAGCCTAAAGCCTAGGGGTGCCCTAGCCTGAAGGCTAGGGGGGCCCTAGCCTTAGCCTAGGGGAGCCTAAAGCCTAGGGGTGCCCTAGCCTGAAGGCTAGGGGGGCCCTAGCCTTAGCCTAGGGGAGCCTAAAGCCTAGGGGTGCCCTAGCCTGAAGGCTAGGGGGGCCCTAGCCTTAGCCTAGGGGAGCCTAAAGCCTAGGGGTGCCCTAGCCTGAAGGCTAGGGGGGCCCTAGCCTTAGCCTAGGGGAGCCTAAAGCCTAGGGGTGCCCTAGCCTGAAGGCTAGGGGGGCCCTAGCCTTAGCCTAGGGGAGCCTAAAGCCTAGGGGTGCCCTAGCCTGAAGGCTAGGGGGGCCCTAGCCTTAGCCTAGGGGAGCCTAAAGCCTAGGGGTGCCCTAGCCTGAAGGCTAGGGGGGCCCTAGCCTTAGCCTAGGGGAGCCCTAGCCTAAAGCCTAGGGGTGCCCTAGCCTGAAGGCTAGGGGGGCCCTAGCCTCAGCCTAGGGGAGCCCTAGCCTAAAGCCTAGGCGTGCCCTAGCCTGAAGGCTAGGGGGGCCCTAGCCTCAGCCTAGGGGAGCCCTAGCCTAAAGCCTAGGGGTGCCCTAGCCTGAAGGCTAGGGGGGCCCTAGCCTCAGCCTAGGGGAGCCCTAGCCTAAAGCCTAGGGGTGCCCTAGCCTGAAGGCTAGGGGGGCCCTAGCCTCAGCCTAGGGGAGCCCTAGCCTAAAGCCTAGGGGTGCCCTAGCCTGAAGGCTAGGGGGGCCCTAGCCTCAGCCTAGGGGAGCCCTAGCCTAAAGCCTAGGGGTGCCCTAGCCTGAAGGCTAGGGGGGCCCTAGCCTCAGCCTAGGGGAGCCCTAGCCTAAAGCCTAGGGGTGCCCTAGCCTGAAGGCTAGGGGGGCCCTAGCCTCAGCCTAGGGGAGCCCTAGCCTAAAGCCTAGGGGTGCCCTAGCCTGAAGGCTAGGGGGCCCTAGCCTCAGCCTAGGGGAGCCCTAGCCTAAAGCCTAGGGGTGCCCTAGCCTGAAGGCTAGGGGGGCCCTAGCCTCAGCCTAGGGGAGCCCTAGCCTAAAGCCTAGGGGTGCCCTAGCCTGAAGGCTAGGGGGGCCCTAGCCTCAGCCTAGGGGAGCCCTAGCCTAAAGCCTAGGGGTGCCCTAGCCTGAAGGCTAGGGGGGCCCTAGCCTCAGCCTAGGGGAGCCCTAGCCTAAAGCCTAGGGGGGCCCTAGCCTGAAGGCTAGGGGGGCCCTAGCCTCAGCCTAGGGGAGCCCTAGCCTAAAGCCTAGGGGGGCCCTAGCCTGAAGGCTAGGGGGGCCCTAGCCTCAGCCTAGGGGAGCCCTAGCCTAAAGCCTAGGGGGGCCCTAGCCTGAAGGCTAGGGGGGCCCTAGCCTCAGCCTAGGGGAGCCTAGCCTAAAGCCTAGGGGGGCCCTAGCCTGAAGGCTAGGGGGGCCCTAGCCTCAGCCTAGGGGAGCCCTAGCCTAAAGCCTAGGGGTGCCCTAGCCTGAAGGCTAGGGGGGCCCTAGCCTCAGCCTAGGGGAGCCCTAGCCTAAAGCCTAGGGGTGCCCTAGCCTGAAGGCTAGGGGGGCCCTAGCCTCAGCCTAGGGGAGCCCTAGCCTAAAGCCTAGGGGTGCCCTAGCCTGAAGGCTAGGGGGGCCCTAGCCTCAGCCTAGGGGAGCCCTAGCCTAAAGCCTAGGGGTGCCCTAGCCTGAAGGCTAGGGGGGCCCTAGCCTCAGCCTAGGGGAGCCCTAGCCTAAAGCCTAGGGGGGCCCTAGCCTGAAGGCTAGGGGGGCCCTAGCCTCAGCCTAGGGGAGCCCTAGCCTAAAGCCTAGGGGGGCCCTAGCCTGAAGGCTAGGGGGGCCCTAGCCTCAGCCTAGGGGAGCCCTAGCCTAAAGCCTAGGGGGGCCCTAGCCTGAAGGCTAGGGGGGCCCTAGCCTCAGCCTAGGGGAGCCCTAGCCTAAAGCCTAGGGGGGCCCTAGCCTGAAGGCTAGGGGGGCCCTAGCCTCAGCCTAGGGGAGCCCTAGCCTAAAGCCTAGGGGTGCCCTAGCCTGAAGGCTAGGGGGGCCCTAGCCTCAGCCTAGGGGAGCCCTAGCCTAAAGCCTAGGGGTGCCCTAGCCTGAAGGCTAGGGGGGCCCTAGCCTCAGCCTAGGGGAGCCCTAGCCTAAAGCCTAGGGGTGCCCTAGCCTGAAGGCTAGGGGGGCCCTAGCCTCAGCCTAGGGGAGCCCTAGCCTAAAGCCTAGGGGTGCCCTAGCCTGAAGGCTAGGGGGGCCCTAGCCTCAGCCTAGGGGAGCCCTAGCCTAAAGCCTAGGGGTGCCCTAGCCTGAAGGCTAGGGGGGCCCTAGCCTCAGCCTAGGGGAGCCCTAGCCTAAAGCCTAGGGGTGCCCTAGCCTGAAGGCTAGGGGGGCCCTAGCCTCAGCCTAGGGGAGCCCTAGCCTAAAGCCTAGGGGTGCCCTAGCCTGAAGGCTAGGGGGGCCCTAGCCTCAGCCTAGGGGAGCCCTAGCCTAAAGCCTAGGGGTGCCCTAGCCTGAAGGCTAGGGGGGCCCTAGCCTCAGCCTAGGGGAGCCCTAGCCTAAAGCCTAGGGGTGCCCTAGCCTGAAGGCTAGGGGGGCCCTAGCCTCAGCCTAGGGGAGCCCTAGCCTAAAGCCTAGGGGTGCCCTAGCCTGAAGGCTAGGGGGGCCCTAGCCTCAGCCTAGGGGAGCCCTAGCCTAAAGCCTAGGGGTGCCCTAGCCTGAAGCCTAGGGGGGCCCTAGCCTGAAGGCTAGGGGAGCCCTAGCCTTAGCCTAGGGGAGCCCTAGCCTGAAGCCTAGGGGGGCCCTAGCCTGAAGGCTAGGGGAGCCCTAGCCTTAGCCTAGGGGAGCCCTAGCCTGAAGCCTAGGGGTGCCCTAGCCTGAAGGCTAGGGGAGCCCTAGCCTTAGCCTAGGGGAGCCCTAGCCTGAAGCCTAGGGGTGCCCTAGCCTGAAGGCTAGGGGGGCCCTAGCCTCAGCCTAGGGGAGCCTAAAGCCTAGGGGTGCCCTAGCCTGAAGGCTAGGGGGGCCCTAGCCTCAGCCTAGGGGAGCCTAAAGCCTAGGGGTGCCCTAGCCTGAAGGCTAGGGGAGCCCTAGCCTCAGCCTAGGGGAGCCTAAAGCCTAGGGGTGCCCTAGCCTGAAGGCTAGGGGAGCCCTAGCCTCAGCCTAGGGGAGCCCTAGCCTGAAGCCTAGGGGTGCCCTAGCCTGAAGGCTAGGGGAGCCCTAGCCTCAGCCTAGGGGAGCCCTAGC